>NC_056751.1:267003690-267303690 GCF_019279795.1 Protopterus annectens
AGAAAACATCTCCTCTCAGATATTTATAAAATAATTATATCTTTTGAAGCTGATCTAAATACATTTTAGAATTTTATTTTATTACAATAAAATTAAATATTCCAGAAGGAAATAAAATTCTGTAAATTTGTAGCAAGCAGCTGCTGCAGTTTATACCAAACATGGAGCAATTCAGTGCTTCAATTTAAGAGAAAAATTCTACATTTAAACCATACTAAACTGCTTGCAGCTGCTATAGTTTATGTCACATACAGAGTGCTACAGTCCTGATCACAAAGGCAATACTAGAATTTTAATGCTGGTATTCACTGAAACCCAATCTGAGTTATGCTGATCGTGCCCCCTATCAGTTGTGCCTAAAGTGTCTGTCTCCTCCCTCTCACCCTAGCAGTGCTTTTGACAATAACATTTATAAACAAAACAAAATGGAAGAAGTTAATTACTTATGAACTGAGGGTAAGCTTTTAACTAGTGTTTCAGTTAGGAAAAAAAAACATTTAAAGGTTTTCATAAGAAATATGTCTTGAACACCCACAGAGTGCTCTGTAAGAAAAATAACATTTTCTCATCAACTCTCCTTGTTCCCATTGTGTTTTTAAACCCAGTAATTCTGGTACTGTCCACCCAATATGCTATTTTGGCTCTCAAATAATTCCCTCCCAGACCTCTTTCATTGGCTGTTGTGAGTAATCACAACAATATTATTTTGTGCATTTTGTGAAGACATTCCACTTAAACAAATTAAATTCATTTGCCCACCCAGTGTTTGCAATAGGCCATGCACTGACTACCCACAGATAATGACAGGTGCAGCCAATATCCTCAGCCACTGCAGTTAAGCAAGCTTTTCCTGATTAAAACCTTCTCTCAAACAGCTTCCCCACTATCACCATTTTAGGATACTTTGCATTTAAAACCAACTGATCTACATTAATAAACCAGAGTGCATATCTATGCTGTACCTACCGTAGGTTCATAGGTAGGTACAAGGCTATCGGCTCTAGGGCCTATATAAGCCTAGCCAAAAAGGTTTCCTGGCTTTCGCCACCCAAAAAAATTATTTTCCTGCGCCTCTGTCGAGCAGAGCCACAGAAGTGATCCCCGGGGTGAATTTCCTATTTTCCATCCAGTTGTCAAGATTCCTTTTAAAGAGGGCTAGTGAGGAGCTGTGCTTGACAGGAATGAGAAGTCTGTTCCAGAGTATGGGTAGTCTCTGGGACAGGAATCTATCCCTCCAGCATGTTCTGTTTATATTGGTGACAAGGTTTAAATCCCTGGAGCATGTGGCTCGGAGAGATTGGGGTTTCTTTAAGTGTAGCATAGCCAATAGATCTGAGTTTGACATGGCATTGTATGCTAGGCAGAGGTCGCCTCTGAGTAGGTGATAAGCGATGGAGCAGAGCTGGATTTTTTAAGACAGTCTGCGCATGGCATCTATTTGAGGCCAGTAATCCTCTAACTGAGGTATTTTTGTGGACTTCCTAGTTGTTGTAGATGTCTTGCAAGGTACATGCCAAATGGGGCATTGTACTATATGATGGGTCTGATGAGGGATGAGTAGAGAGGAACAATGACCTCCTTTTTTCTGGAGGAGAACCCTTTTGTGCCATGTAGAAGGATTTCCTGACTACTGTGGCGATGTGATTATCAAAGGAGAGACTAATGTCCACTTGTGTCCCAAGGTCTCATCACATTTTTGGTGTTTAGTAGGCTACCGCCTATGTGGTAGTTCCAGGGTAAAGTATTTTTCCAAAGGGGATGACAATGCACTTCTTGGCATTGAGCTTGAGGCCGTGTCTTTGACAACAAGCATTAGTTTCAGTGAGGCCCCTTTGTAGAATCTCCACATCATTAGGTGATTTTGTTATGGCTCCTAGTTTGCAGTCATCTGTGAACATTGTTAGCCAAAGGCCTGTAGTATTAGTCTGGAGTTCTGAGAAATAGAGACTTAACAGAAGAGGACCCAGGACTGAACCCTGTGGTACTCCACTTGTCACTGGTCTGAAGTCAGATTTGGAGTCGGCTACTTTCACTGTGTGGGTTCCATCAGTGAGCCAGTTGGCCACCCATCTTGTAACTTAGGGATTTGTGCCTAGTCTAGTGAGTTTATCTATAATTCCAGAGTGGGGGATGGCATTGAAAGCCTTGGCGAGGTCAAGGTAGGCTGTGTGCACCACCTTACCCTCATCCAGGGCTCTGGTGACTGCTTCAAAGAAGTTAATCAGGTTTAGGAGACATGATCTCCCTTTTACAAACCCAAACTGAGTGGGGTTCAGAGTCCGCAGGTTTCCTATGTCTTTGTTTATAAGCGCCAAGATGACACATTCCATGGCTTTGTAGACCAGGCTTGTCAGTCTAATGGGGCAGTAGTTCCCAAGGTCCATGGTGGTGCCCCCTTTGTGGAGTGGGATAACTGTCACTGTGCACCATTCAGTGGGCACAAAGCCTGAAGTGAGACTATGACTGAACATGGTACTTAGGTGGGGTGCCAGTTTGTTCTGTAGTTCATGCAGAACACATCCTGGGATGTTGTCTGGTCCCATGGATGCCGTGTTCTTGGCTTTGGAGAGTACTGTCTTAACTTGTGCATCAGTGATTACACAGGCTTTGCATTCTTCCGGTATAGAGATGGGCCCTTTGGGGGGATGAGGGAGGGGGTTAAAGTTTGCACTGAACTTATCTTCCAGAATGTTGGCAATATCAGTTGGTTCTGTGTATCTAGTGCCATTGTGCTGTAGCTCAGAGCAGACCTGATTGTTGCCATTGAGATTCTTGACATAGCTGTAGAATGCTTTGTAGTTGTCTTTAGAATCAGTGGCGATTTTATTTTCATAACTAGCTTTGGTGGATTTTATGAGGGATCTCAGCTTCTTACTGTGGCTGACCAGGGAGTTCCTACAATCAGGTGATTTTACTCTTTTTTGCAACAGGTTCTTCCTTCTGTTGTAGAGTTTGTTTATGGCAGGGGACCACTAGATTGGCTTCCTTTTTTTGGAGGATTATGTCTTGGTTCTGTTGGGGATGGCACGATCAGCAGTCATAACTCTGTTTACCCATCTGCATTTGATCCTTCAGCTGAGATGCCACCTGTTTGTTTATAGTCATGGAAAGGTGAGCAATATAATCTCCATATTGCTTTTTTTCACTAAACCTATCCCCAGTATCATAATTCTATGTACTCTTATCTGGGTTAATTCTATGTACTCGAAACCTAGATCAGAAAAAGGAGAGAATATATGAGCTCTCTATCGTTCTTGCACTTAACTCCCTAGACAAAGCATAAATTGTTAGATGTTCGCCAACAATTGCCCATTAATGTAAATGTTCACTTAAATAGAGGCAAAATTCTCCACACAGAAAATGGTCAGTGAGCATCCTTTTGCCTCCAGCATAACTTATGCAGAGATGCCATCCTAGTCACACCCAAATCCTCTAGTTCTGCTGGACGTGTACCTCAACTCACTGCATCACACATGCAGAGTTACCTGGCACCAGTAACAAGAAAACAAGCCAATAACTTACTTGGTAAATCTACCCTTAAAACCAAAACAGAACATACTAAGAAAGTCCTGGTAATTTGTGACAGTTTAATTGAATGCACTGACTCTGCACTCACAGAATTGGATGAGTGAGAGCCCCATTGCCCCACCTTCCTGTAGTAAAGATTAGGAGAGTACCTAATGCCACTAAGTGTATGCAGAGTTCTCATAGGGATTTTGAATCTGCAGTCTTGTATGCCGGAATCTGTGAAATCAGATGTTCCTCTCTCCTTGTGATATGACAGACCTTCTGAATGTCCGTAAGAGGCTGATAAATCATTTGCATTTAATAAGACATTTTGTTTATTGAGAATAACACATAAATATGCATAATCGACTGTGGATTTTTACAAGTGGCTCAGATAATAATATTGACCAAGGTTGGAGTGGGAGGAATCACTAACTCGCCACTAGTGAGAAAATGTGTGAGGCCCAGACAAACTGTACAAAGGCTGAGTTGTATCTCTCCTTGAAAGGGATCATCGTACTAAATAGACTCGTTTCTTCACTCCAGGGTCAAGTTAATGGGCACCTCAACCTAAGCTTCACAGATAACAAAAGATGAATTTGGGATTCATCAAAGTCTACAGCCTAAGTGAAAAAGAAAAATTAACTTGCATTATGGCCTACATGGCTTTTGTGGGAATTTTGACATCTGCTGTCATAGAGACATGGTTCAAAGACATGCCCTGCATTCCACAAATACATGGCTACAGCTGTTTCCACTCAGTTTGGTCCACTGAGTAAAGAGGCAGTGTATTCATTTCATACATCAGTCTTTCTAAAGTAGGGTTATAGAAACAGATTGCAGATAGTAAGTGCACCATACCCAAATCAGAATAAGCACCACAAACTGTGATTTCCTAATGAGTTACTGCGACCTTCCCGTGTCATCTCTGGATCACGACCTCTTCCTTGATAAACATATAACCCTCCACATAATGGAAAATATTTTGTACTGGGTGGGTGACCCAAAGTATCCTTGCTTTGACTGGGAAAACTGTACTTTAAACAATAATCGGGTACAAAACCTACTAAAGTTCATAAACATCAACAGTACTGAACTTATAGTAAAAGTGCTGACAAGAAGCAGAAAGATACTATACTTCATCCCGACAAACATCCTTTCCAACTTGTCTAATTTAAACATCACCTCTCTTCACTTTTTTCTCTGACCATAATGCTGTGGCATTTCTCATGTATTTAAAACCTAATAAAACTAATACCATCTTTAAGAATTTTTGAAACAGCAACCATGGTTTCTGAGCAATCACCTTCTGTCAGTCATCTGGGGTATATATTATGTCCACCCCTTCTACTCACAATTTATTGGTGAATCATTTATGGCCCCCTACAACACTTTAAACAACTACATAAATAAATTCATCCCCATGAAGCATAAACATAGTGGAAAATTCTACAATAAATCTAAACAGATGACTTACAAAATCAACAAGTTATTAAGCCAAAAGTCAAGAGTATACAAATTCTTCAAACTTTGCACAACCCAATGTAAAAACACTAAGGTCAAGTCTATCCAAAAAAGGAGCTCTTAAACAATCAAAAGAAGTGAATCTTAATTTGAGGTAGCACTTGACATCAGAAAAGATGAAAGTAATAAAGCCTCCTACAACCACAACTGAAAAATGAATGAGAAGGAGCAAGAATATAGTGTACTGGACCAAAATGGTATGGCCATAAAAAAATCAACAGATACAGCTAACGCACTATCATACAAATACAAAATACAAAGCACATTACGAGCTACAGAGGAGAACATCATCCATTACTCCCCCACTGCAACATGGCCCCATGAGAGATTATATCCAAAATACTCACTTCTACTCCCAGTAAGGTGAAAAACATCAGCTCCATGATAACAGTCCAGATGCCTGGAACATACCTCTCAACCTCATTGTGCAAGAAATCCTAAAATAATGGGGGACAAAGGTCCCAAAAATAAGGACATATTTTAAATATAGTTCTTATAATGTAGAAAGTCACTAGAGTAACAGGATTTGATTTAACATGCATTTTCCAAAGAATATGAAGTCTGAAACTTAAATATATTGCATTTTTTACTGATTTCAACCCTCAGTAACTTCCCAGAAAACCACAAACTTTATGATGAAAGGACCAAAAATATAAGCCAAACATCTGGACATTCTGCGAAAATCTGGACAGTTGAGAGGTATGGCCTAGAAGACTAATTTGTACAAATCTAAACAGCCTATCATAACCCATCACACATATTCATCAGGCCAGGATAATAAAGTAATACAGCCCGTCTTCATGTGACTAAATTACAACATGTTGAATAATGTAAAGGAATAGAAAGGATATGCTGCCCTCTTTCTTGACTGTCAACACCACCTCCTGTTGAACAGACTTATCAATCAAACTGTCTGCTGAAGTTCTCCAATGGTTTCAACTACCTTGAATGCCAAATCTGGTGTAAGGTGGGAACATGTCACATTTTCTCCTTTGCAATTTCCACTGGATGTTTCACAGCATTTAGTACTTGTGTCACTTTTTACAAGCTTTGCAAACAATGTAAGGTCACTGTGGGATATCCAGAAGTCTGTATCTTACCCTCTTCTACTACTAGTAATATATCAAGTCCCAAGGTGAGGTTACCAATCAACTTTTATAGCATCCAACATGATTAAAGGAATTAAGTGACTCTCTGAACACATACAGAGAGAGAGAGAAATGAGTGCTTGCTGAGCCACTTTGCATTTACTATTCCAGTATAATCAAATCAGTTTCCTATTCTAAAACTCTAGGCTTCAAGGAACTCAAGTCTAACTTTCAAATTAAAGTAGTCACTGCTGAAAAAAACAGAAATGGGAAATAGAACTAAAGCCATTATGAACAGGTACTCTTATGCTTCTTCCTGCCCAACTGTATGTTTCTGCTGCCCATATTAATACACCACCCATACCAAGATACATGTTCATTTCCTGTACCTTTGCATCCCAGTAAAGATTCATTTTTGTAGCATCAAAGTGCACAGCATCAAATCCCTTAGAAAAAAAATCACCCATAGGAACAAATCCATCAAAAAAAAAAAAAAAACAATCAAAACTACTCAATTCCAATTCCATAGCAAAATACACTTTAGATTAAAATGCCACAAAGAAAGAGCAAACTTCCTTCTACTTTACATGTTACTCATAAGGGCCTACCCCTATCCTTTTCTTAATCTAAAGAGACAAAAGCTGACCCAAAAGTTTTACATTTGCTCTCTAAAGACTACTAAGGTATACAGTTGGACAGCCTTCGGTGGACATTCTGCAATGTGAATTTTATCATAATGTTTTTTTTTTTATCTTTTCCTTTTTTACTTTTTCCTTATTCACTTTTTCTATTTGTTTGAGTATTTGCTTAAGTATAGATTTGGGATGAAGAGTTCAAAGGTGGGTCCCCCTTACTTCAGGTTTTGCTAATTTTTATTTACAAATATAACTACATTGAATATAGTTTTTATTAATGAGTTAAATTGCCATACTAAGAGGAGGAACTTAATAAACATTGCTTTCAATGTTACTTGCATCCAGGAAACATATTTAGCTGAAGATAAGCACAGATTAATTACAAGGTGCAAAGCATGTAAACACTTCTCTGCTGACTCATGTGATAAGAAGCTGGTATGGGTTGCTATTAGCTTCATAATCATTAATGCAAAATGTTGTCTAGTTAAAGGGGATGCAGAAAACATAGTTTCACTTTTGATTATATAGTTTTAGGGTTTATTTTAATTTCTGACTCTTTATATACCCTTTTTTACAAGTTATAACATATTACACATGATATTGTTAAATGGCTTACAAGAGTTAAACAGCAATAAGTCGTTTCAGGTAACTACCATTTTCATATGACCAAAGAAAGGGAATAAAGGCAAACCAAAGGCTATTTCTACAGATATAATTTAGTTGAGTTTTGGACTTGTAAATATTGAGAATCACATGGTTATGCACATCTCGGTTTGAAAACAAGGAATCATAATAGATTGGAATGTATCTTTACCTCAGCAAGATTACTAGATAACTGTGCAATATGGACATTTTATCAAGATGTATTTTTGATTGTGCCCCTATCGTAATAAACTTTACACATTACAAAAGTTAGTAGAGCTGGGTGATCTACCTCTTTTTAAAGATGTTAGATATATATAAAGGCAATGTCAAGTAAATAAAAAAATATTGGCTTGAGAAATAAGGTTCATGAAATGTTGTACACTAAAAAGAGGCAGCCTATAAAACATATGTAACAGGGATCCTGTTTAAGATTACTTGCAGATACAGAAAGTAACAAAAGAGCCTTATTGCATTATTACAATCTTCAAATAGTTATTGCTGAGAATCTTATGTTAATTATGGAAAGACATACATATATAGCTATAGAGATACATATAAAGATAGCTATATATACAGTATTAATTCCATTCTAAAATAATCTCCATAATCAAGCTTTGCGCGTAGGCATCACTCTTGGCAAACATCAAAGACTAAAACAATACTAGTTTAATGAACTCTAATTGTGTCCTGACTCAGGAATGGAGCCTATTCCTGTTATAGTGTTAGAAACCCCAAATATTTAGGGAAATTAAAAAAAAGACAAAGGCATATTTCTCAGAGGGCTGAAAAGGATGAGAATTTCTGTGGGGATATTTTTGATAAAGGTCCAGGATATACCTTTATACAATCGACTTGTACCATTTCAAATATTTTCTAATTATTATTACAATATTTTTGGACAAGAGAAGGGTATAAGACTTGACGACCTACTTTAATGTGTATTAGATTACATAAAAAATGCTGAGAGACTCCCAACAGGTGCATCAAAATCAAATTACCCTTTATTTTAGAATGCCTTTCCCAATTTTCAAGTAAACTCAGACATTATTCAAAATGCAATTCAGTTATGCCCCCCCCCCCAATTTAAAGAGCAGGCTGATTATGCTCCCTGTAGAATTCAATAAAAAATAATAAATGTTTGGTACCATATTACTTAAAGATATTTAAATGCTTAACAGCTTCCTCCACAAAAGTATATCCATCTTTTCTTAGTAAACATTATTTTTGTCAAGAAACCTTATAATGATGAAAAATTGGTAGTTACAGGACAACTGCATTGCTTTGTGTAAATTTGTGTCTGCCATCCAGTCATCAAAACTAGGCTTAAAGGAAGCCAAAGCAGTACTTTGCTTGACCTGTAGTGGTAATTTATTTCATAGGCTGGGACTACACTGAGTTGGACCCTATCACTCCAGTGAGTCTTGTTTATTTGGTGGGTTAGATTTAGGTTCCTAGTGCGGGTATTTGTAGAACTACTGGTTTTGTGTAGAAATAGATGGTCATATAGGATTGGGTCTTTCATTGTTCAAAAAGCAAGACCCGGGTCACCTTGGGGCAGGTAGTAGGCTACTGAGTATAAGGACAGTTGTGTGAATCTATTAGGATATATAAAGGATTTAACATCTTTACTTTTCTTGTTTAGAAATTGCTGGTACATTTTCATTTGAGCAAGATACCTAGATTTATACATATCAAAAGTTTCTTTTTACAAACCTCTCAACCTCTTAGAGCAAGAAATCTGTACAAAGCCATTAATAAAAGTGAGACAAAGGCCCAAAAGTAGGGACAGTTTTTAAATATTGATCTAACTAACTTAGAAAGTTGATAGAATGACAGGTTTTACATTAGCATGAATTTTCTGAATGGTATGAAGTCTGAAACTCAAATGCCCAGTACAGTTGAGAGGTATGTGGTTTTACAATTGATGAAGGATTTTATAAGGGAACAATATTGTGACAGAATTACTTCTTTAGATCTTGAGGATATACCTTGGAAAAAAAACTAGATCAGATAGAATGATTTTCTGACTATATTGGAAATATGATAATTGAATAAGAGAGTTGTAAATATAAATGCCCAGAACTTTTATGACCGTATCTGTCTGAAGAGTAGTACTATTTATAAAATATGAGGTGGGAGCAACTTTTTTTTTTCTTTTTTGCCAAATGTTCGTATGGTGTACCTTTATGCATTTAGCTTGAGACCATGCTCAGTAGACTAGGTGTATGTATATTTCAAGTCTTGCAGGAGCCGTTTAATATCAGTATATGAGCAGATAACAGTAGCCAGCTTGCAGTCATCAGCAAACTCAGTCAGCCATTGAACATATGCAAAGCCATGGAACAAATGATCATGGAAATGCTCAACAAAGACATAGGCAATCTTCAGACACTGGACCCAACCCCATTTTGGCTTTGTCAAGGGAAGGTCTTGCCTACTAAATCTGGTGGATTTCTTTAAGAAGGTTACCAAAGTAATGGATGAGGGCAAAATAGTGTATAGCACCTACCTGGACCTGGCTAAGGCATTTGATGCAATATCCCACTCAGGTATAGTTGACAAACTGGAAATAAACTCCTATGTAACTCAGATTGCCACCTGACTCACAGACTGGACCCAGGAAGTCAGGATTGGTGATACCACCTCCACTAAGAGATGGGTCACTAGTGCAGTACTTCAGGGCTTTGTGCTGGGACCAATCCTATTTGGTATCTACTTCTCAGTGGTAAAGACCAATGTCAAGGGCCCTTAGCTGACCAAGTTCACAAATGACTGCAAATTGGGAGCTATCATATATTCCTCTATGACACAAACATCTTACAACAGAGTTTAACACAGACAAATGACCAGTTCCAAAGTCATGGACTAAAACATAACTCCAAGAAATGCATTATAATGCCTTTTGAGAAAACTGTCACACAAGCTAATTAAGACACCTCTAAGAATTGAACTGGTAGTCAGGGATCTAGAAACATATATAGGCAGTAATCTGGCCTTTGACCAACATGTGGCCAAGGCAGTAAGAAAATAATTCTATGTCATCCAGTTTATAAGTAAGGGTATAGCATCCAGGTCCAAGGAAATCACAGTGTCACTTTATTTGGCCATTATCAGATCCTTCATTGAGTGTAGTGCCCCCTTCAGCATGTACCTAACTAGAGATATACAACAGTTGGACTGCCCACAAAGGTTCCTTACCAAGAGAATGCAGGGTATAAGTACATTGTCCTATGTGCATCGCCTTAAAGCCCAGTCTCTATACTCTCCTAAAGCTTACTGAGAGGTGATCGATGCCTGTCATACAAGGCATCCTTGGAACCAGCTCCGATGGATGTTTTGCACATCTACAAAATGAACATCATCGGATCCATTAAACCCAAGGATTTAAAATTTACTTGTGATATATATAAGACATGTTGATGTGACCAATACGTTTCTCAGAGGATCCCCATGTCCTGGAACAGGCTCAATATCCATGTGGAGCACAGTCCGTCCCTAACCATATTTAGGTTTAACCTTGACCAACGGATGAGAAATCAGAAATTCACCCTGGGTCTAGCCCACATGACAGAGGCAGACAGTAATGCCCAAACTAACATACCCCCAATACAAACACACGCACACACATAATGTCTAGAAACTTCCTAGCTAACATACCTCTCCTAATAAATGTCCATGATACAAAGGGACACAACTCGGTTGGATTGCATGGCTAGCTTGATAACAGCCCTGGTGGTAGTTAGCCTAGTATATACCTATGAACCTATGAATCGATGAGCCACACTTCTATGATACTGACTTGGATGTCTGCAAAATAAATGTAAAACAGGAGAGGGACATAGTGATCCCTGTCGTACCAAACTGGCTACAATTTTGTGATCAGAGAGGATACCATCAACTTTCACACATGTGGAATCTTCTGGATAGCCAGTTTTCAATCCTGTGGATAATGTAGGAGCTTACTTTAAGTTTATCTAATTTTTCAATAATACCAGCAGAAGTAATAGTGTTAAAAGGCTTGGCCAGATCAAGATGAGCAGCATGCATGAAGTGACCACAATCCACAACTTCTGCAACCTTTTCAAAGAAGATGATTAGGTTCAAGAGACAGAAATGGACCATCACAAGACCTGACTGGGTAAGATCAGTTAAGTTGCATATGTATGCATAAATGAGTTCTGTTATGATACATGAGAGCTTGCATATAAGGCTGGTGAGGCCGATGGTCTTATAACTACCTGTGAATGTAGCAATGCCATCTTTGTGTAGTGTCACAGTGACAGTTCTCTGGACATCAAGCACAAACTCTGTGGATAGTCTGAGTAATTTAAGTAAAGGCTCTGATAATACATACTTAACACTGATGTTATCTGATCCCATGGAAGTTTTATTTTTACAACAAAGTCAGTAGCAGCAAGTTCAGGAATGCAGAATCAAAATTAAAGTTAAAACTGCTCTTTAGTCACAAATATAAAATAAAAACTTCTGGCAACAATAATTCCTCAAGCGCTTTTGTCTCTGTTTATTCAGAGACTTTTTCAAGAGTACAAATGCTGTCAGAAAGTTGATTTTTAAAAATAAAAGATCCACTCCCTTATTATCTTAACACCAATAGGGACAATCCCTATACAATTACTCATAAATAACATGCATACATATTAAATCTTCATCTTCAAACATACAAACTTGGAGTACCACAAATATACTAATATCCCAAACAATAAATCTTAAAAATCTATAAAAATATTCTATATTATCTTGTAAATGAGGTATTCCTTGAGGTTCTGAATAAGCGTGAAAGAGGTTATTTTAAGGCCATTCTGAACCAGGATTCGAGCTAACCCCAATTAACCACTAGAGTTGATGACCTTAGTATAGACCACATGAACACAGGTTTGAGTGATCTGCGCATTGATAAAAGGGTCGTAGGAGTAAGATTTTCTAAGTCAGCATTTGTTACATCCTATAATAGGTCTAACAAAGACATTGTGGACATTCTGTATAAAAATTTGGTGATCATTGCATCCTGTAATGATATCCAACAATGGGTGGGTGATAAACCCAATATCATATACAGAAGGGGTCGGGGGTCAGACCCTTAAAAATGTTTTTGAATCCCAGAAGAAAGGACTTATGACAGGACATATGAGGAAATATGGAAGCTGTACGGTTTGCACATACATCCTCAAAGGTCTATCTTGTGTGATCAATGGTGTCACTATCAAATTGAAAAGGAAGTGTTCATGTATAACTGAAAGAGTCACATACTACGCCCTATGTACGGTTTGTTCCGCATTTTATATTGGGAAAACCGAAAGAAAGTTAAGATGTAGGATTTATGAACACCTTAGAGAAATATGATTGGGTAAAGACACTAATGCACTAGCTAAACACTGTAAGGCATTTGAAGGACATAGTTTTAGATTTTTTATTATAGATGTGCTTGAGATTGATCCAAGGGATGGTCCTTGGACCTTACAGTTGGAAAGACAAGAGGCACTTTGGCAATTAAGAACAAATGCCACAAACTGGCCAGGAATTAATGATGCCCTGTCCTTAGCTTGTTTTCTGAAATTGAAAGCATTAAACAGATAAATTATATATATATTTTGTTATAGAATATTTTTATAGAATTTTAAGATTTATTGTTTGAGATATTAGTATATTTGTGGTACTTCAGGTTTGTATGTTTGAATAAGCTTTTTCATATGTATGTTATTTATGAGCAATGGTATAGGGATTGTCCCTATTGGTGTTAAGCTAATAAGGGGGTGGATCTTTGTTTTTAAAAATCAACTTTCTGACAGCATTTGTACTCTTGAAAAAGTCCTTGAATAAGCAGAGACGAAAGCACTTGAGAAATGATTGCTGCCAGAAGTTTTTATTTTATATTTGTGAATAAAGAATACAAAAGATCTCAGGGAACCTATCAATAACAGTAGGGAAGTTTCCTGATGCCCTGGCTAAATCTCCCCTAGTAGTATAAATACCACCTCAGGTCTCCCCTGAAAACAGGTCACTAGTCTAGTGGGACTTGTCGCTCTTCTTGTGTGCATTAAGAAAACATTGAGGCTTGGGTGTTCATTTAAGTAGTTTATTATATACAAATACATCAGGATGGATGGCAGGAACATTAAACTTAAATGAAATAGCTAACTAACTGACTGATTACATACTTGCATGCTCACACTCTGACTGCTTATTCAAAAAGGCACTCTTACCTGCATGTGCTCAGTACTTACACGCATGTACTGACTCTCTGGAAAGCTTCTTAAAGGTATGTCACACACTGATCTACATCCTCCCTCTTTACTGCACTGTCTCATATAAACAATGACATTTCAATAGGCATGCAATTTATACAGATACTAATAAAGAAATACAACAGTCATGTCTAGGTTGTCGTGTATCTTGAAGTAGGTTTCGAGATGTGACCTGATCTCATGACATAATAGTTAGGACTGGGTTTAGCAACAGGGACAGTCATTGGGGAATGTTCTGCTTGAGGACTCTCAGGGATTTTCTCAGCAACAGGGTTTGCTGATGGAATGTCCTCCGGAGCAGGAACACTGGACATGTCACTCTGAGAACTAGAGTCCTTGTCGCAGCCATGATGCTGTAACGCTTGTTCGGACACTGGTAACAAATGCTTCCAATTTCATCTAAATTCTACTCTTTGTGATTCCACAAAGTACAATTTCGGCTTTTGACACAAACTTTTCACAAATCCAATGCGATCAAAACCTTTTAACATTTGCATCCTCACTATCTCCCCTTCTTGTGAAGAACGGAGCAGTTTGCTGGTTTTATCATAGTAAGACTTCTTGGACAAATGCTTTTTCAACACTTGGACTTTTACTGTTTTGTTGTTCTTAGCACATGGAATCAATAAATTGCTGCTGATTGGTAATGTGGTTTTGGGTTTGCCTCGACATAAACCTCTGGGATGGTGAACCAAGATGTTTATCATGAAGAATGTTTTTGAGATTTAACAAGTTGAGAAAAACATTGGTATTCTCACATCTGGATTTCTCTAACAGCTATTTTGCACTTTGAACTGCACGTTCAGCCAAGCCATTTGACTGTGGGTATTCAGGGCTACTTATAATATGAACAAAGTCCCACTGTTCTGTAAATTTCTTGAACTGCTGACTTGTAAACTGTGCACCATTGTCAGATGTAGCTCTGTGTGGACTACCATGGACAGAAAGATGCTGCTTCAACTTAGCAATAACAGTACTGTAAGTTAGTTTGGGAAGTAGGTCAATCTTGAACCAATTTGAATAAGAGTCTACTAGCACCAAGTAATGTTGACCATTCCACTCAAAGATATCTGTGGCTACTGTCGACAAAGGTAGTTCAGAAATCTGGCTTAACTGAAATAGTTATTTGTGTTGATGCAGCTTTGTACTATTATATACTGAACAAGATGAAAGCACTTTCTCGATATCTCTTGACATAGAAGGCCAAAATACTAGACCTCTCACCCGTCTTTTGGTAGAAGCCAAAATACTAGACCTCTCACCCATCTTTTGGTAGAATCAGTTCCTGAGTGGCCACAAGGCAAGATGTTAATGTACCCTTGTTGCAAGGACTTTAGAATCATCATTTTTGGAGCTTTCATGATGATACCATTGTCTGATAAAATCTCATCTCTATATGGAAAATAAGGTTGCACTTCTACTGGGTAAACAAGATTGCTTTGAAGGCCATCCTCGACTGAAAAAGAGGTTTGGCTTCTGGAGAACTGGGTCTGAAGCTGTGTGAGTTCAAGATGTGTGGAAGAAAAATTTCTCACTTCCATGACCTCAAAATCAAGTTGCTCATTGTTATGCTGTTCTGTGGTTTTCCTGGGCAATCTGGATAAAGTATCAGCAAGTTAAAGAAGTTTGCCTTTTGTGTAAACAAGAGTGAAATTGTACGTCTGTAATCTGAGCATTATGGGTTGCAGTCTAGCTGAAACTGTATGCATAGGCTTTCTCAAAATAATAGCAAGGGTTGGTGCTCAGTTTCAATCTGGATAGGTTGACCATAAATATAATCATGGAACTTTGAACATGCAAACACAATTGCCAAAAGCTCTTTCTCTATCTGGGCATACTGCATCTTAGTCTGGTTCTGGCTCTACCCTCTTGAAGAATGACTGCACCTAGACCAAACTTAGAAGCATCACAGGAAAGAGTAACTGGTTTGTGAACATCATAGTAACTGAGAGTTGGTGGGTTGGCAATTTTCTGTTTCAGGACATCAAATGCTCTTTGCTGCTGTTCTGACCATGATCAAATTATATCTTTGCATGTCAGCTCTCTGAGCAGTGCTGAAAGTTGGCTTAAATCTGCAATGAACTTTCCTAGATAGTTGACCATGCCAAGAAAACATTGTAGGGCTTGGACATTGTCTGGAGCTGGCATCTCGAGAATTGTTGTTTACTTAGAAGGATCTGGTCATAAGCCTGAACTGGTAAACAAGTGAACAAAATAAGTAACTGCTCATACCCTGAACTTGCACTTCTCAGGATTCAGCTTACGATTTACTTCATGTGCTCTTTCCAGAACTTTCTTGAGGTTTCTGTCATGTCCGACTTCACCATTGCCTCCTACTAGAATATCATCTACTATAATAGCACAGGGTTAGCCAGAAAACAATTTGCTCTATTGCATGCTGAAAGACTTAATTGGCAGAATTTATCCCAAATGGCATTCTCAGAAATCTGTATCTTCCAAATGGTGCACCGAATGTGGTTAACAATGAAGATTTTCAGTCAAGCAAATTTTTCCAAAATGAACTCTTTGCATTTCTGGCATTTGGCATGAGGGCAGCAACCTCCTCAACAGTGTGCATTGGATGATGAGGCCTTTTTAATGTTTTGTTCAGGCCTCTTGGATCAATGCATATTCTGATGTCATCTGAGCTTTTCTTAAGAGCTACCACCATGGAGAATACCCATTCAGTAGATTCTTCTACTGGACAAATTACTCCTAGCTGCACCATTTTGTCTAACTCGGCTTTGACTCTGCTCTGTATAGCTACTGGAACTTTCCATGCTGCTCTGATAACTGACCTCTGGATCTAACTTTATAGAGTACACAACTGGTAGTTTGCCTAGTTTATCTGCAAAAATATCAGCATAGTCAGAAAAAATAGTTTGGGTGAAATCTGATCTGTTGTCATGCAGTCTTACACTGTGAACTTCTTTATTAAGTTAAAGCAGCCCCATTTTCAAACTGTCTCTCTGGCCTAATACTGACAGCACGTGACTCTCGACTATGTAAAATTGCATAGGTTTTCCCAGCAGAATAACACGAAAGCACTACTGAGCCTTCGGTGTGAATCTCTTCACCACCATAAGCAACAAGCTTCGCTCACTTTGTTAAATCAAGGTGTTCTGCAGCTTCTACTCTAGCAAATGTTTCTGCTGACATAACAATGCACTTTGAGACAGTATCTACTTTGAGCTCTACATGACTGCCATTAATCCAAACAATACAAAAGATTTCATTCTTTGCCCACAATTTCTACTGCATTGACTGTTTCACCAAGCACAGACACACCATCAACATAAAAAGTAGGGTCACAGCTTTCTAACAGATCAACTTGCCTCTTGAAATGCCCTCCTTTTATTTATGTATTTATTTATTTATTTGGCATTTGTTAACTAGGTTGGTCCAACTGAGCCAGAAGCCCATTTTCAGTGGAGACCCAAGGAGAAAAGCTCCAGAGTTGTACAAACCAAAAAGTAGTAATAGAAACACAAAAATATTTATGAATGCAGAAATAACATGAACAACTTGTAATTATTACAATTTTAATTAATACATTTGCAAGATTTTTTTATACAAAAAAAGCAATGGTGGTATTAGATAAGAGAGGAAAGAAAACTCAGTGTTAGAATATGACATCCCTTCAGAAAAGATATTTAAAGTACAGCTTGATTATAATAAAGAGAAGAGAGTTAAAGTAAAGCTTAAATATATACATATTTACATGAGTTGTAGTAGCCTAGCTCATGGAGTTGAAAAAGATAAACAGCGTGTTTAGAGTAGAGAAAATAGGGGAGTCTAAATTTGTGCAAAGGAATACTTGGAGAAAAGTGGTGGGAAGGATTAGGTGGGGTCATGACAGGGGCAGGACCTTGTGTGAAGTAGATGTTTTAGATCCTTTTTGAAGTAATTGGGGTGGGAAATGGTTCTTATGTACAACGGGAGTTTATTCCAGGCTTGCACTGCACAGTATTTGTAACGTAGTTTTCCAATGTTTTTGTTAGGTTTATAGTTATCAAGGAGTTGTTGATCAGAGGTACTGAGAGGATGATTGGGGGTGTAGTAGGATACAAGGGAGGAGTGAGAGGGGCAGGATGTAGGTTTGTATAAAATGGAATATGTGATTTGAAATTGAGACAGCTGGAGTAGTTGGGAGAATTCTAGCCCTTGAAGTGTGTTGAGAGGAAAGCAGTGGTGAGAGTTATGAGGTGAGTTAGTAGCAAATCTAGCTATTTTGTGGTAGGTTTGTACTAGCTTAGATAAAAGTGTAGACTGGATGTTAGTAAAGACTGGGGCTTCATAAAGAAGTGAGGGAAGGATGAGTGCCTGAGCCATCTGTATAGTGTTTTTAATACTTTGCTGGATATGCAGGTTAAATTTAAGTTCATCATTGATAATGGTACCTAAAAGCTTAGTTGGGGTTCTGCTTTGATGATGGCCTTGTCTAGGGATGTGATGACAAAGGCTGATTTATGATGAAATAAAGGTTGAGGAAGGAATAGCAGCAATTCAGTTTTTTAGGATTTAATATGAGCTGATTATCAGACATACACTTTTCTGTGGACTGAAAAGAGTCGTGTGTGTGTGTGTGTGTGTGTGTGTGTGCGTGTGTGTGTGTGTGTGTGTGTGTGTGTGTGTGTGGAGATGAGTGATGTTGTTGGAGATGGAAATGAGTGTAGAATCATCGGCATATTGAATAAGGGAGGTATGGAGGTCATTGGTGGAGATATTGAACAGAAGGGTGCCCAGGATGGAGCCCTGGGGAACTCCAGGTTTGATGGGAAGGAATGAGGAACAGGAAGTGAGTCATCTGACTGATTGTTGCCTGTTGGAGAGATAACTAGTGAGCCAACCAAACAAGGGGCCAGAGAGATTGAGATCAGATAGTTTATATAGAAGTAGAGAGTGTAAAATGGTATCAAAGGCTTTGGAAACATCAAGGAAAAGACAGGATACAAGTTGATTATTGTCTCTGGCTTCAGCGAAAGTGTGAGTAAAAGATAACAGTGCAGTGGCAGTACTGTGGTTTGGTTTAATAAAAGAATGTGCCTTATTTGATTTACAAAATCTTTTGAAATGATTCCACTTATTGCAAGAATGACACTGCTGACCAAAAACTAAGCACTTTTCTCTTTTGGGTTCATGATTTCCACCACGACAGCTGGCAATAACATTTGGTACTTCAGCTAGCTTCATTGGTTTATATTGTTATTAGAAGTGGAGGTAACCAAGAACTTTTGCTTTACTGAGCATGCTCTGGAATTTGCTGGAAAGACTCAGGGTTTCCCATGGACTGTTATAGGACCTTCAGTAGCTGCCATGTGCTTGGGCCTGTTTCTTTTACCCACGTGCTGCATTCTACCAAAATGAGCTTTGTCACTGTGCCTTCTGCAACTATTCTCATTTGTAAGCATACTTGTGTGCTTTTGTTGTAAGCTCATATGTCTGACATATCTCAATGGCCTTTTCAATGTTAAATCACTGTCTTGAAGCAAAATCTTTCACACTGTGTCATTATTAATGCCTCACACAAGCCTGTCCTTTATTAACTCATCTCTAAAATCACCAAATCTGCATGCTTTAGCCTTGTTTCTCAAGTCAGTTATATTATATATGCTGCAAAACTTTCAACAGGCTTTTGATCCCCTTGTGTAAAATAAGTGCCTTTCCATTGTAATATTCATTTGGGAGCTACACATTTCTCTAAATTTATGTTTTAAGCACTCTGGGTCTTCCCTTGTTTCAGCTGGTACCGCTATATGGCAGTCTTCCCCCAGCCCTGAAAACACAGCAGGTGCATACACAAATGAACGCTCTCTTTCAGTGGCTTTTGAACTAGCTAAATTAAGCAGAATAAATGCCTTTGTATGTGTGTCTTTGTTAAAAAAAGCAGCTTGTATGAAAATATATTCCTGCTCAAACACTCTCCAATTTTCTGCAATACTGTTATCAAACACAAGCAATGCAGGTCTGCAATATCCTTCTGCCATGCCTACAGATTATAGAAAAACATAATACAAAACGGCCCTTGTAATTATGTACAAACATTCACACACACCAGGTACTTGAAATAATATTTAAATGCACAATAAGCACTTCGAAAGACTGTACTCTGCAAAATATGCTTTGAAATAACTGTACTTTGTGAAATATTCTTTGAAACAACTTTACTTTGCAAAATAACTGCACAGTAATACTGCACACACTTGCAAACACTTTGCACATTTCGGATATTTTGAATAGCTTTAGTTAATACAAAAAAGTAGCACATAGTGAAAAAATATGGTTGTTTTCCCTTTTTTGTACATTTTATGCAATTTATATATAGTTTCAAACATTTTCGTAACTATTTCGAATATTTTTATCAATATGCTGCAGTTTCGGACATTTCATTTAATAAGAAATTCGTTTTGAGTATTTGTAAGAAATAAATCATTTAAGCAAGTTTTAGTACCTGGAATTTGTTTCTGACCTGTTTTGCAAGTCATTTGAGCAGTAGGGATAATCTACTTCTGCATATTCCTCCAACTTTAACCAGTTGCCTCATGGATGCAACTCTGGATTCCATTCTGACACCATGTCGCTCTTCTTATGTGCATTAAGAAGAAGTTGAGCTTGGGTGTTCATTTGCATCTATATCACGTTATCAAAATCTTAATACATCGAATCACTAAAGGTCGACCTCTAGTGATCGATGTAGTAAAACATCGAATAACGTTTAAAAAATAAAAAAATTAAAAAATAAAAACTAACTAGCGTAGGCAGGGGGCAAGCACCCCTGCACCCCCCACACCCCCCCTACTTAAATATTCCAACTCCGAGACCACACTACATTGAGGTAAATGGAAATCTCCCCCTACGGAGATTTCCATTTACCTGCATGATGTTCTGCGCTTTCGATGTCGTGGTGCCGACAATATCAGCTTTGATATTGTCGGCTTTCAACATCGTGAAGTAGACCCATTCATTTAAGTAGTTTATTGTAAACAAATACATCACGATGGATGGCAGGAACATTAAACTTAAATGAACTATCAAACTAACTGACTGACTACATACTTGCATGCTCACACTCTGGCTGCTCACTCAAAATGGCACCCTTGCTTGCACGTGCACAGTACTTACATGTATGTGCTGATTTACTGGAAAGCTTCATAAATGTACATCACACACTCTGATCTATTGGACTGACCCAGTCAACAAAGGATAAATAAAAAATAAAATAAATAAATTTGTCTACACTGAGAAATAAAGATCTAGGATTCATAGGAGGTTACTAGGCTAACAGCCTTAGAGCCCTTACAAGCCTAGCCATATTTTCCTTCAGTTACCCCAATTGTTGGTGGTTAGGTGAGTGAAGTTCGCAGAGTCAAGGGTCTATGGTAGTTAATACTGACTTCCTCTGTCCAGGAGGGACATGGGCAACACTCCAGGAGTGAATTTGTGGTCACCCATCCACTGATCTAGGTTGTATTTGAAGAGGGTCAGGGAGGGGCTCTGTTTCACATGAATCAGAAGCTTGTTCCAGAGAAGTATTAGTCTCTGGGAGCTATATCTATCTCTCCAGCATGACCTGTTCATGTCAAAGGCTAGGTTAAGATCCCTGGAGCAGGGACCCTCTTGCAGTTTGATTTACAAATGTGCAGCATTGTCATCAGGGCCGGGTCAGAGACTGCCCTGTAAGCCAGGCACAAGTTACCCTTTAGCAACCTGTAGGAGACAGAATACAGTGACAGGGTTTTCGGTCTTTCTGTGTAAGACTTGTTTGGAGTACCCTGTAATTTCTTGGTGAGAAACCTTTATGGTCTCTCCAACTGATGCAGATGTCTGGTAAGGTACATGCAAAATGGAGCATTGTACTCAATTATTGGTATTATGATGACTGAGTATAATGGAATCATAACATTCTTAGATCTAGATGTGATGCCTTTACTTATAACATGTGCCACAATGAAGGATTTCCTTACTACTGTGGATACATTGCGGTCAAAGTTCAGATAGCTATCAATCTGAGTACCCAGATCACATATCACTGGATCTACACTTAGGGGAGTGCTGTCTATAATGTAATTAGCAGGGATGTAAGCTTTTCCAAAGAGAATAATAATGCTTTTTTTTTTTGCATTTACCATGGCTTTGGCACCCTTCATTTGTCTGAGTTAACCTTGTCTGCAGTATATTAACATCACTGGGGGACTCAGTAATTGCTCCCAATTTGCAGTCGTCAGTGAACTTGGTCAGCCATCCAAGTTTGCCTGGACTTCTAAGAAATAAATTCCAAACAATAAGGGACCCAACGCAGAACTCTGTGGTATGCCACTGGTGAATGGTCTTTTGCTAGAGGTGAAGTCACCCACTTTGACAGTATGTGTCCTGTCGGTGAACTAGTTGGCTACTCATCTGATAATGTAGAGGTTAATTCCCAATTGGTAGAGTTTCTCTATAATACCTCGATACTGTTTAAACAGTATGACTCTTGAGCTACTCCAAGTAGGGGTAAACCCCCCTTCCACATCACTGTTAGCTATAGGTCCCCCACCATGAACCAAGAGAAACACACTGCTTGCCTGGACTTACTACAGTCACTTGCTATACAGCCAAACACCTTTGTCATGGGTGATTTCAATTATACTTCCATAGATTGGGAGACATATACGAGCACAAGCATGGTCACCCTGAGGTTCCTGAACTTTGTGAATACAAATAGTCTGGAACAGATAGTCCGTACCCCCACAAGGGACTCAGATGTCCTAGACCTAGTACTCACCAACATGGAGGGGGTCACTGCATTATCCCCAGTGTGTTGCCCTCCCTGGTAAGTTCTAATCATAAATCAGTCTTGTTTGAAGTAACGATCGGACCTGACCCCCCTCCCCCCAAACGGAACGAAAATAATGAAAAATTTCACCAAAACAAGCTACAGCATACCAAGTGATGAAATAAATAGTTTCGAACCCCCTGCTAACAAAGACTCCTATACAGAGCTGTACACAACTACTCTGTATAAACAACTGTATAAACTCAGCTATACCTGAATCAATCAAAGCCATGTCCTCATGAGAAAATAAGCCACCCTTGTGGACCTCAAGTATAAATAGGTTATATAACAAAAGGAAGAACCTGATGTTTAAGACAAGAGGGAACTGACTCAGCAGAGGAAGAACACCCTCCACAGCTTGAACGAGTAGCTCAGATATCATGTAATGGCCTCTAAAGCTAATTACAAAGCTAAATTAGCATCCATAGCTAAAGATGATCATAAGGTATTCTTTAGCTATGTCTAAAATCTGAACGGGAAGGCCCAGCTTAGTGCCAAATTAGTAGTGGATGGTATCACTCATACTGAACCTGGGGAAATTGCCAACCTGCTAGCTGACAGATTTAGTGCAAACTTCACCCCACCCTGTCCCCCCATACCCCATAGCAAACCGGCCACCAATCCTCTACCTAGTATCTCCAAAGAGCAGGTCATACCTCTCAACCTCTTAGCACAAGAAATCTGAACAAAGCCTAAAATAATGGGCAGGGAGGGGCGCTAAGGCCTCCAAACAGGGGCAGATTATAAATATTGCTCTTATAGACTTAGAAAGTTGCTAGAATAACAGCATTTTATGAGGAATAGGTCACAAATATGAGGCAAACGTCTGGACAGTTTAGAGGTATGGAGCAGGTCATAACCGTGCCCTCCAAGGCCAAAAACATGGCCTCTATGGGATTAGATAACATCCCAAGCTGCTTACTAAACAGCCTAAAACAGGACCTTGCAGAACCACTTGGTACTCTCTTTAACCACAGCCTAAGTACTGGCTTTGTTCCAGCCAAGTGGAAAACAGCAACAATAATTCCCTTTCCCAAAGGGGGTCTATCAACTGACCTTGTGAACTATAGAACCATACGAGTAATGAGCCTTATCTGCAAGGCCATGTAAAAAAATCATCATGAGCCTTATTAGCAAAGATAAATAGCGACCTTAAAACTCTTGACCCAACCCAATTTGGCTTCATTAAGGGTAGATCATGTTTATTAAACCTGGTGGACCTCTTCCAGAATGTCACCAAAGCCCTGGATAAAGGTAAAACAGTACATACTGCCTATCTCAACTTAGCCAAGACTTTTGCCACAATTCCCTACTCAGGTATCATTGAGAAACTCTCCCAACTGGGGATTAGCACATACATCACTAGATGGGTAGCCAACTGGCTCACTGACAGAACGCATACAGTCAATGTTGAGAATTCCACCTCTACCAGTAGATCAGTCACCAGAGGTGTACCACAAGGATTTGTGGTGGGCCCTCTACTGTTTGGAATCTATTTCTCAGAAGTACAGGCAAACTAAGATGGCCTGTGGCTTACCAAGTTTGTTGATGACTGCAAACTGGGTGCAATCATTCAGTCCCCTAACAATGTTAACATATTACAAATGTGGCTAACACAGACAAACGATTGGTGCCAAAGTCATGGACTCAAACTAAATGCAAAAAAGTGCATTATTATCCCTTTTGGCTAAGGGGATGTCCCTGCAAATTGCAATTTAAACAGTACCCCCAAGCTCAAACCCAGTGGTGCAAGATTTGGGAACACAGGTTGATAGCAACCTAAACTTCAATCGCCATGGGTCCGCAGTGGTAAGGAAAGCTTTCTATATTGCATACCTCATAAGTAAGGTCATTGCATCCAGGACTAAGGATGTTATAACTCCTCTGTACTCAACCCTTATCAGACCATTAATAGAGTATAATGCTCCCTTCTGTATGTACCTCATTAAACACCTGCAGCAGCTGGAGAGACCACAGAGGTTTCTCACCAAGAAAATACAGGGTATTCAAAACATGACCTATGTAGATAGACTGAAAGCCCTGTCACTGTACTCTGTATTTTATAGGCTGCTGTGAGGCAACTTCTGCCTGACCTACAGAGCAGTCTCTGACCCTGCCCTAATGGAAATGCTACACATCCACAAGTCAAATGAGACAAGATTCACTCACTCCAGGGATCTTAACCTAGCCTGTGACATTAACAGAGTATGCTGAAGAGACAGCTATGTCTCCCAGAGATTGCCGCTCCTCTGGAATAAACTCCCAGTTCATGCGAAGCAAAGTTCCTCAATGAACCTATTTAAGTGAAACTTGGACAATTGGATGGGAGAACACAAATTCACCCCAGGGGTGGCACCTATGTCCCTAATGGACTTGAGAGTTGGTGTTGATCATTGACTCGTGCTGCAAATATAGACCATCTAACATGGTCAGTTAGGGAATAAGGGCATAACACAGCCAGGCTTGTAAATGCTCTAGGGCCATTAGCCTAGTAACCTCCTATGATCCTATGATCCTGAGTGATGGATTGTGTCAAATGCCTTGGCTAGGTCAAGATAGGTGGTATGCACTATCTTTCCCTCATCCAGGGCCTTTGTGACTTTCTTGAAGAAGTCAACCGTGTTTAACAGGCTTGATCTTCCTTTAACAAATCCAAACTGGGTTGGGTCCAGTGTTTGGAGATTACTTATGTCCTTGTTAATAAGGTCCATAATATTTTTTCCATGGCCTTGCAGATGAGGCTAGTCAGGCTTATGGGCCTATAATTCCCAGGGTTGGTTGATGGTCCCCCTTTGTGCAGAGGGATTACTTTTGCTGTCCTCCATTCTTCCAGAACATAGCCAGTTCTCAGGCTGTAGTTAAACAGGGATCCAAATGTGTCTGCTAAGTCATGTTTTACATTGTTTAAAAAGTTATCTGGTCCCACTGATGCCATGTTTTTGACTTTGGAGAGTGCTGAGATGACCTGCTCTCTTGAGATAATATGCTGGGGAATGGTGGCAGGTGTATTTTGGGGGATAACTGGAGGGATGGGGGGGATGAATTTCTCTCCACATCTGTCAGCTAGAAGGTTGGCTATTACCTCCAGATGAGTATGGGTGGTGCTATCCACAACCTGTTCAACACATATCTGGGTAGTCCCTTTAAGATTTTATACTTAGTTAAAGAATGCCTTATGATTATTCATAGCTAGGGAGGCTATTTTTGCTTTGTAACTAGCTTTGGAGGACTGGATAAGTCTCTATTTTTTTGTTTAAGCTAGAGAAGGATTTCTTCCTCTCTTCTTTCTCTTGTTGTATAGCCTGTTTATAGTAGGGGTCCACCATGGTGACTTGTTTTTTTTCAAGACCTGGTTTTAATCTGGTCAGGTACAGCTGATTCTAAACAACTGTCTAAGTGGTTATACAGGGCATTAGAGTACACCTCTGCATAGGAGTCCATGTTATCTGCATTTGAGGGTGCTTTGAAACTTCTTATGCCATCAATTAGCAGGAGGTAATTTGTCTTAGAAAAATTCTTAAGCATTTTTGAGCTTGATTGGGTATCTGGTCTTATAATTACATCAAATGAGACTGATTTATGGTCTGATCTTACCAGGGAGGACATCACACGGGGGGGGGGGGTAAGGTGCAATGCTCTCCCATGTTAATGAGTACTATATCCAGGACATTTGAGCCTCTTGTGGGTGTGCTGACTAGCTGTTGCAAAGCATTTGTATTGACAAAGTCCAAGAACCTCTGAGCCAGCATGTTTGTGGTCATGTATGTTTCCCAGTCAATGGCAGGATAATTAAAACCACCCATGAGTAAGGTGTTGGGTTGTATGGCAAGTGACTCCATTAACTCCAGGTTTGTGGTATGCTTTTCCTGTTTCATGGTGGGGGGCCTATAGCTAACTATGATGTGGTAGGGGGCTTTGTCTGTAGTTAATTGGACATGGAGTAGCTCAAGAGGGTCATACTGTTTGACCAATCTCGAGGTGTACTTATCCTTAATGAAGATGGATACCCCTCCTCCTTTGGTACTTTCACTCTCAGTTTGTGGTCTGGATGTATGTAAGGCATTGTAGCCTTGCATGGCTGGGGTGCTTTCCACACCTTTAAACCATGTCTTGCTGACTGCACAGATGTTAGCATCTTCCAAAGTGAGGAGTGCTTCCAGGGAGTGAAGTTTCTTGCTTAGACTCCTAGCATTAAGCAGCAGTACCATGCGTTTATCTAGAAAGGATTTTGTTATGTTAAGAAGTTGGTTATTTTGACATTGACTAAAAAAGGCACAATAGGGGTGGCTAATGCTTTTGCCAGTATCTGAAGGCTTAGAGGAGATAAGTGCAGACCATCTCTGGCAAAGCATCATAGCCCGTCAACCATGTCTTCCCAGGTTGACAGATATCGGATTCCCTTGGACTGACACCAGAAGCTAAGGCAATTGTTAAAGTCAATCATTTTAGTTTGTATTGTGGCGTCATCCTTTGACGGGGTAAAATGCTGCTTAATACTAGACTTATACCTGCCTATGACACATAATCTGAGAGTTCAGTCATGTCTGTCAACATATAGTACAGTGAGATATGTCTCAAGTCATTCATCCCCACATGGACTATGATGGAGTCATACTGGTACTTGTGCATGAGTGACTTGAGTGGTTGAGTGATGTGATGGATTCTGGCACCTGACAGGCAGCTAACTGTAACCAGCCCCTTACCCAGCCTGGTGAGGGGAACATCCATGTGTCTCACAGTGGTGTCACCTATGACCAATACATTAGGTTTTGTGTTGTTACACCTTATGGGCTTATTTGTTGAGTCACTGTTGTGTGTGTTATTATGTGTTGTGGTTGCTTTTTGCATTGCTATGTGTGTAAGTGGCTTCCGTTTGGGAGACCTCTGTTCTTTTAGTACGTTACTAGTGAGCACTTCCAAATATGTGGGTTTATGTGTCATATTTAGTGTGGGAAGTGCGCATGTGCTGACAACTTGTTTGGTATTTAATTTGTTCTTATGTAAGGGTCTTGCCTCCAATTTCATAGTGTAACTACATCTCTCACATAAAGTATTTGTTTGTTTCAAAGGAAAGTGGTTGTCGGTATACATGAGACAATTGTACTTCTTCTTCTTTTGGCTTTTTTCCGGTTAGGGGTTGCCACAGCAGATCACCTGTCTGCTCATGATTGGCAGTGGAGTTTTACGGTGTTGAGTTGCCAACCCGGCGCCCAGCCTTCCACGGAAGGCACACACATGCACACACTCATGGCTAGGGCCAATTTAGACTATCCAATCCACGTACAGCATGTCTTTGGGATGTGGGAGGAAACTGGAGCACCCAGAGGAAACCCACGCGACCACAGGGAGGACATGCAGATTCCGCACAGAAGGCACCCCATGCTGAGGATCGAACTGGAATACCTCTTGCAGTGAGGTGACATGAGACAATTGTACTACACTTTCTAATATCAGGACACAATTATGCCTCAGGTTATGTGGTCTGTTAGAAAATGAAAGCATTAATTCATAACTGGTGTAACATGAAATTGTGTGAGGCTCGAGGTATGAACATTTTGAAACTCAGATTTTTTTTATCTTTAATTCTACTGCCTTCTATCCAGTATGATAAACACAGGACATCTGTTGGAAAGTCATCTTAAGATCTCAGAAGTATGTATAATTATCAAGTTTAATTGATCTTTTGGTTTATTTTAATCATATATGTTATTTTTAAGTAACAAGGTATTCAGCAAACAATATTCCACCAGACGTATTCAGTTTCTAATCAGTTGAGCTGTATATCACCACTTAAATGATCTAAGGAAGGATGAAGTTTACTTGGCACCTGGTGTCACATGATATAACTGCTCAGAATCCCAATTGTGCTGGGAAAAGATGTTCAGTCTCTCTAAAAGTAGTAGCAAACAGTAGCTGCCTTTTCTTTATGACATTTGGGTTCTATGCAATAACTGGTTTAAGATCATATGCCAGGTGTTTTCTCTGTTGCACTAGATGTGTCACTAAATATATTATTTTATCTATTTGGAATTAGCAAATTCCTCCCAATACATATAATTTTAAATAGTTATAGAAATGAAGAAAATTGTTGGACTGCAGCATCAAGGATGGGTGGGGGTTAATACTGTTTTTTTTTAATAGATGACTCTCCAGCCTGTGGTTAATTAAGGAAAACTAAATAAAAAGATTAAAAATGCCCTTACAGTTCTTATTTTATCCCTTAAAGCAGTGGTCCCCAACCACTGGGCCATGGAGCACTTGGAACCAGGCCATCAGGTAAGTGAATGCCTGTATGAGAGTGTATGTGTCTGTCTGCATGTGTGAGTGAATGCGTGCATGAAAACAAAAGAGTCTGTGTGTGTGTGAGAGAGATCGGGAGAGTGAGAGCAACGTGTGAATGAATGCAGGAATGAATGAAGAAGTGGCTGTGTGTGTGTGTGTCTGTGTGTGTGTGTCTGATTGGGAGAGTAAGAGTGATGTGTGAGTGAATGCAGGTATGAATGAGGGAGTGACTGTGAGTGAGAGATCGGAAAAGAGTGAGAGCGATGTGTGTGAGTGAATGAATGAATGCAAAAGAGACTGTATGTGTGTGTGTGTGTGTGTGTGTGTGTGTGTGTGTGTGTGTGTGTGTGTGTGTGTGTGTGTGTGTGCGTGTGCGTGTGCGTGTGCGTGTGCGTGTGTGTGTGTGTGTGTGTGTATGTGTCTGTGTGTGTCATTGGGGAGGAGAGTGAAGAGTGAGAGTGATCCCTGGCAGCAGCAGCAATGAGGTCTGTGTAAGTCTGGACCATACCACTGGACACATACCTCTCACCCTCTTAGATCAAGAAATCTGGACAAAGCCAAAAATAGTGGGGGTACAAAGGCAGAAAATAGGGAAACGTTTAAGTACTGCTCTAACAAACTTAGAAAGTTGATAGAAATGCAGGTTTTGCATTAGCATGAATTTTCTGAAGGGTATGAAGTATGAAACTCAACTGTCTGTCATTATTTTCTGACTTCATCCTCAATGATCTGCCAGTGATTTGCCAGAAAACAACAATTTTATGAGAAAAAGACCAAAAGTATGAGGCAAAAATTTGGACATTCTGCAAAAATCTGTGCAGTTGAGAGGTATGCTGGACAGAGCCAAATAACAGGGACAGATTTTAAATATTTCTTATATAGTAAAAATCCATATTAAATGTGACTACAAAAATTACAAAATATCGCAGGAGACAGCATTAAATAATAACCAAATCTCTAATACATCTTAATAGATCTCTAATTTTGTAGTCACATTTAATATGGATTTTTACTATATAAGAAATATTGTGTGTAAGAATTGGAATATTATCACACAAGACAAGGAGCTATTGGAGAAATTAGGAACAACTCCAAAATTTACTACAAGAAGGGACAAAAATGTGAAGAATGTGTTTGAAAGTATACAAAATAAGGGTAACAAACATAAAGGCATGCAACAATGTAGTGGTTGCCCATATTGTAAATATATTCTGGTCGGAGCATCAATAACTATTAATAAAAACGTATTGTCAAGTAAAGGCAAATATAACTGTAATTCAAAAATGGTTGTTTATTTAGCTAAGTGCCAACATTGTTCTTGTTATTATATTGGCAAGACAATACGTAGATTAAGAGACAGAATATATGATCATATATATAGTATCAATCCAATCAAGATAGCGCAATAGCCAAACATATCCAAGAACACCCCAATCATGAATTTAAATTTTGGATATTAGATCAAGTGATGATGAATATGAGGGGGGGAATCAATGGAAATAGAGCTTGAGAGATTGGAACTGATATGGCAAATACGTTTGTATGCATACAATAGCCCAGGATTAAATGATATGTGTTCGATTATGCCTATATTAAAAATCAAAAGTCTATGTAGATAGAAATACACATGGTTTAATTAATTAAGAAGGAAGTATATACACAAATTTGAGGTGTAAATACCTTATAAACTCCACAGTATACAAAAATTGTTTTGAATCAAGGTAATGCATGTATTGTAGATTTCTGTTTGTGACAAAATAAGTTGCTGCTGAAAGTATATAGTTAGTCATTAAGTATTTACAAGTAATTACATTTTTAAATTTTGGTGTATACATTATTACTAAGATGTAGGTTTTAAGAATGTTTTTAAATATTTAATATCATTTAGATAAAAATTTTAATTGAATTGGTGTATATATCTTTAAATGAGTAATGTACAATATCAGCTGACTTTTTTGGTTTATTATTTAAATGCCATTAAGTCACAAGTATTTTATCTGAAGAAGTTCAAGGACTGTAATTGAACGAAAAGCGCTTCATGGAATAAAGGATTGTAGCTATTAGCACGGTTGCCATGACTGTTTTTTGATTCGTAGTTGTTTATCTTCAGGGCTGGCAACTCGGCACGTAAAAATCTATCTGCCAATCATTAGCAGACCGGAGTTCCGCTGTGGCGACCCCTAACCGGGAAAAGCCGAAAGTCACAACAAGTTGTTTATCTTTTTTTCGTAACATGTCAGTATTGCTTTGGTCTGGAATAGAAGTCCTATCAATTCTGCCTCTTTTTAATGAATCATGTAATTTATTACATTCCCAGCTTTTGCTTAAATTTTCATTTCAGTAACATAAGCAGCTATAGCCTCTGTAGGACCAAGTAGCTTTGTAATAAACAAACAATGAATACAATTCAAGCTTGTCTTAGCATATTTAATAACAATCCATGTACTTCTGGCTAACAGCTGCTATTTTTACATTATCTTCTTTAAGAAAAGTGAATGTGTTAAATACCTTTAAAGCTTTTTCCCCAGCTACATGAAGAAATATAACACTGCATTTTCTAAGGCGTCTTGGCTATTTCACTTGTGGTAAGAAACAAATAAAATTTCTGGATTCCAATCATCTAGTTTTCTGCTAAATTGACTTGCACTGAGAAAATTCCTGGTGGTTGCTGTTAGAGTATTTTTTTTTCATCTAAGAAACATATTTCTGAATTTTGAAACACATACATCCCTAAAAACAAATATATTTTTTCAGTTTTGCAGATAAAGTAATTTCCATATGAATGCTTGCCAGAATGTTCAGCATGCAACACAGACCATATGGATAAGAGATTCACAGACATGTTTGAAAAAAAATCTCAATGATAGTGAAATAATTTGCCCCCGTTTTCTCACTCTCTCTAAAGCCTTTGATAATGTCACTCATCCCATCCTCATTTCATGCTTATCTTGCTTCGGCTTTAATCACTACACTATTATCTTTCAAGCTGTCACTTATACTGCCCTCTGGCAAAAGCACTATCTAAGCCTGTGTCTATCAACAAAGGGTATGCTATGGTCTGTATAAGGACCCTTTCTATTTAATATTGTCATTATCAGTATAACACTTCATTACCCCCTGCTCATCCCATCGACTATAAAGATGACTCATCAGTTTTTATCTTGGCAGAAGATCCCTAAATGAAGTTGCTTTCCAGCTGTAGACATCTTAGTTTCATAGGTTAGTAGTAAGCTAACTGCCCTTGAGAGCCATTTTAAGCCTAGCCAATTATCCCTTGTGAGACTCAAACCCTGCACCTTGTGTTTGTAAGACAAACACCTTAACCATTAGGCCACCCTCCCAGGCACACAAAATGTTCTTCCATCTCTGGTCTACTTTTTAATGGTAACAAAATAAATGCTAATTTATCCGACAACTCTAGACTCAAGTATAATCTTACAGATGATAGTTATATACTCTCAAAAATGAGTACAAGTACTTAAATGTTCAACAGCACTAAATGGCTAGGTGTCACCACTAACAATGTCTTTACATTCAATCATCATATCAAAAAAAAGTTGTATGAAAAAAAATAGCCAGATGCTAGGCCTCTTGTACAAAATCACTATCTAAATGACCAAGCACAAACAAATACTACATGGTCTTTACTCTCTGGCAGCCTCTTGTATGCATTTCCAGTACATGCTAATCTCCAAGCACACAATTCTCTAATTTCAAGAAATGCAATCACAAAATCACTAGATTTGTTGTCAGTTTTCCCAAAAGGATGCATCACTGCATTGCTCTTAAAAACATATGTTGAAAGGCAAACCATGGCAGCTGTATTCTAAGGGATTAGGCCCATAAAGTTATTTCCGCTACGAATGGCACACTAGGCATACCCAGACTCCAGAAAGAGAACTTTTTGTCAAGCAGCTTTTTTGTAATATTCTATTGTTGTGGATTTTCAAAACTGTGCTGACTTGTATGACTCTATCTGACAAGGCAGTGGTCTTTTTTTCAGTTTTCCCCAAAGTATTGTGACCATGGAGTTTTGTATAGAAAAAATAGGGAGATGTGTGTGTGTGTGTGTGGGGGGGGTGAATTGAAAATAAATATATTTCTTCAACCAACCTGAAACTATAGAAAACCTGCTGGCCGACAAGTTTAGTTTAAACTCCCCTTATCACCTCCTACCACACTGAAAGAAATACCGGCAACTATATCCCACTACTGTTCATTAAAAGAGAACGGGTCCTTACTGCAATTGTTAAAGCCAAAAGCACAGCCTGCATGGGTGTCGACAACATTCCAGGATGTTTCTTAAATAGCTTAAGATAGAATCTATCAGGACAACTAGAGACCCTCTTTAACTACAGCCTCAGGATGGGCTTTATCGCAGAGGAATGGAGGACTGCAACAGTTGTCCCTCTGCACAAGGGAGGCCCATCAACTGACCCAAGGAACTACAGACCCATAAGCTTGACTAATCTTATCTGCAAGGCAGTGGAGAGAATTATTGTAGACTTGATCAATAATAACATAGGAACTCCTCAAACACTGGACCAGAACCAATTTGGCTTTGTCAAAGGGAGGTCTTGCCTGCTCAATCTGGTGGGCTTCTTTGAGAAGTCACTAGGGCCATGGATGAGGGCAAAATGGTACACATAACTTATCTGGATCTGGCCAAAGCTTTCAATACAATCCCCCACTCAGGGATCATAGATAAACTTACTGAGTAGGCATAAACCCCTACATCGTCAGATGGATAGCCAACTGGCTCACTGACAGGACACATTTTGTCCAAATATTGTGAATCCATTTACAATAAGAAACCTGTTACTAGTGGTGTCACACAGGGCTCAGTGTTGGGACCCTTCCTGTTTAGTATATACTTCTCTGAAGTGAAGACTAATGCTGGGGGCCTCTGACTCACCAAGTTCACTGATGACTGTAAACTGGGAGAAATCACTGAATCATTAAATGATGTTGACATCCTTCAAACAGTCCTAAAATGACAAACAACTGGTGCCAAAAACCATGGTCTGAGTCTAAATGCTAAAAAATGCATACTCATACCTTTCAGTAAATCAAATACCTCTGCAAACTAAAATATTTATAGTACACCCGTAAAGGTAGAGCCAGTGGTGAGGGACCTAGGAACAAAGATAGATAGTAACCTAAACTTTGACCACCAGGTCGCTATGGTAGTGAGGATATTCTTCTGTGTGGCTCAACTTATAAGTGAAGGCATGGTATCAAGATCAAAGGATGTCATAGTGCAGCTGTACTCGACCTTCATCAGGCCATAATCATATGCAATGTTCCCTTCTGCATGTAACCAACCAGACACTTACACCAACTGGACTTACTCCAGAGGTTTCTCACTAGAAAAATACAAAGCATAAGACACATGTCTTATGCAGACCAACTAAAGGACCTATCCCTTTACTCAGACTCATATTGTTTATTTACAGGGAACTTATGCCTGACATACAAGGCATTCTCTGATCCAGCCCTGATGAAAATGTTACATATTCGCAAGAAAAATTATACAAGGCTTATGCATTCCATTGACCTGAATCTTATATGTGATGCTAACAGAACTTGCTGGAGAGACAGATTCGTATCCTGAAGGCTACCTGAAATATGGAATAAACTTCCAGTCTTCATAAAACAAAGCCCACCCCTCACTCTCTTCAAAAAAGATTTGGATAAATGGATGGGGAACCATAAATTCACTCCTGGGGTACTACCTATGTCCCTTATGGACAGAGGCAGTCTGTAAAATTATTCTGGGCTCCAACACCCAAAGACCCACTACCCTGGTACTACCCCATCCCATATCTGGGGAATTAAGGTATAATACTGTCATGTCCTGGGTGTTATTGGCTAGGCTGGTAAAGACTCTTGTGCCATTAGCATAGTAATAACATATGAACCTATGAATTCCCATAGCCCAATAAGTATCCAGCCATTCAGATCCTGATTTACTTGAAGTTCCACTCAAGAAGCTGTAGGTCACAATGACAACAATTAGTTAAAACATTAAATTCTACAAATTATTAAGGTGAATCACTGCAGAGTGTGTGTAGCTCAAGTACAGAATACCCCCACTTGAAATAAGGCAAACTCCTAATTAAATGACTTCAAGAAAACACTAAAACCATTCCTATGTCTATATGCATATGAGGATGAAGCCCTGACTGAGATGCAGGTGACCCAAGTTCAAGGAGCAGCTCAGACTTCTGCTGGAGCAGAGAGGAGTAATGTGGTATTGCCAACTAACCTACTTTCATGGGGAGGCAGTGGGGTGTATTTTTGGTTATGCATTTGTATTTTAGAATCCCAAGTGGAGACCAGCAACAGTGATCTTCAAGGGAAACAGGACAGTTTTGAATGGTTATATCATCTGCAAAAGTGAGTGGCACCTAATGCATACCAATCTATGGTGCAATTATAGGCATATTCAAAGGGAGTTGTGCTGTAAAGATAAAAAATGGTCTCAAATGGATAATAGGTCTACTTTCCACTACTTAGCTCTTACTCACGGGAGGAACTGCTTCATATAACTATCAATATTGTAAAAATTACTGGCATCAAGTAACTACCCACACTGTAAAAACTTTTCTACCAAAAAACACATTGATATATATGGTTGTGCTAACCCAGGATATGTTCAGGTGCCCAAGAATTTGCCTCCCACTTCACAATCTCTAGCCCTCTCTTTCTCTGCTACCCTTTTACAACCATCTTTCACATAACAAACTGTTCAGTCTTCCAAAAGTTCTCAGCTAGTTCTCAGCTCTTTGTCGCTTATTTAATTTACAGTTCTTATTTAATTTCCCATATCTCTTTTCCACTATTAATTTACTTCCTCTTTTACATTCCTCCTTTCATTTATGTACTCTCCTCTTATCTATCTGCTTCTGAGCTTCACTTATGCTGTCACATTTTCTACTGTCCTCTGTCTACTATCCTTTCTTACTTCTTCTTTACCTCTTATCCATTTATTAGTGAAATATGTATATATGTGTGTGCATGGGTCCCCTTCAGTCGATTGGACATTTACAAGTTCGAACCACATATGGCCAAGAGCATATGTTCAAACTTGTAAAAGTTTGATCGGACTGAATGGAGATCTCCGTACAGAGCAGAAAGGGAAGATTTCCCATTTCTGCAATGTAGTGCGATCTCAGAGTTGGTATATTTAAGTAAGGGGTGTGGGGGGTGCAGGGGGCATAGCCCCCCTGCTATAGATGTTTACTTTTGTGTTTTTTTGTTTTATGTGTTTTTATTTCAGTGTTCGAACTTTTACGAGTTCGAACATATGGTCTCGGCCATATGTGGTTCGAACTTGTAAAAGTTCGATCTACTGAAGTAGATCCATGTGTATACACGTTATCCCCTCTATCTATATACATATCTCTCTGTCTCTCTCTGTCTCTCTCTCTATATATATATATATATATATATATATAGAGAGAGAGAGAGATAAGATATATAAATATGTGTGTATATGCATATGAATGTGTGTGTGTGTGTGTGTGTGTGTGTGTGTGTGTGTGTGTGTGTGTGTGTGTGTGTGTGTGTGTGTGTGTGTGTGTCTGTGTGTGTGTGTATATTCATGTGTGTGTGTGAGTTTCATACAATATACTATAGTAGTCTGTGTTTGAGAATATTTGCATATCCCATTACATTTACCTTTACCTTGTCCAAAATTCTTGATATGGCTCCTGGATTTGTGCATCTAATGGGCATTATATTTTAACTGCTGATATTTTTTGCTTTCGTTATTTTCTGCATTATAAGCTTTGTAGCAGTGAATACTGTCAGAATTTCTTTATTTATTTAGACTTTCCCTGTTATCAAACGCAAATAAATAAATAATATATAAGTCTTGCACAACACCTGCTGCATTTTTGTCAACCACCATCATTCCAGTGAATTTAGTGCATGTTGTAAGATACAGAGTGATTCTTATTTGTAGCTTGGAAACTAAAAACAATATACACATCATGTGTAAAATTAGCGTGCACGTTTAAAAAAAAATGGAAATATGCTGAAGACCATATATTAAGATGTTAAGTTTTAGAATTTCATACTCAAGTCAGGATGTGTCTCAGGCATCAACAGTTGCTCTCTGTATCACTGAATGAATGATGAATAATCTTGTAATACAACATAAAACAGAAATGCATCTGCCTTTGAAGAGGTGTGTGTGATCCTAAAATATTCCAAGTTTCATATATGAGCACCAACATCCCATTTACATCAGAAATAAAATAAATAATTTTCTTTTTATAAAACCATGTATGTCCTCTGTCTCCAAGGTGATGTGACCTCAGAGTTACTATATTTAGTAGGCATTGCTGTGGGTAATGCGTTCTGCCACCAACAACATCAAGTACAAGGAGTGCGGCCCCACTCCTGCTGGTAAAGTCACTTATCATATTTTACTGCTTATTTAGTGGCTTCATTTTAAATTAACATTTTCTTTTGTAATTAATATTCTATTGTTAGACTTTTAAATTTTACTTATATGACATTTGAAAAAGTAATATTCAACGAACACTCATTAGTTCATATTTACAGTGTATGTATGTATATATATGTGTGTATACATATATATATATATATATATATATATATATATATATATATATATATATATATATACTACAAGGAAAAACCTAGCCAAGCTAGAGTTTTCATTGTGTGATACCTTAAACTTCCTGTAATAGAGGGTCAAGGGATATATGCAAATGACACCTTAAGGACATCAAGTGTTTCAGCTATATAGCTTCTGAATGTCCATGACTTTTTACTTTTTCCTGTTTAAGTCTTTATGGACAGATTCAGGCCAACAAATCCAAAAACCACTAGCTATGGATAGGCATGTTTCGGCCTTCTTATGACCTCATCAGCACAAGATAAGTGGACTGTTTGGATACAGTCTAGAAACACAATGTATTTAAACCTAGCTGAGGTCCATAATCATTAAGGCATCTGCAAAATATATCAACTAACAACTAAACCGAAAAGTAAAAAGGTCACACAAACAAACCAATTAGAAAAATTGCAAAAAACAAAATGTGAGTCAACTACCATGGGACATACCAAAAGAAGAAACAGTAAAATAAAACTTTTATTAAAACAAAAGGTTAGCACTTTTGCGGGGTTGCTGCTTCATCAGACCATATAGAACAAGAAAGAACATTTGATTTAATACAATTACTAGCCAATCGTCAGTCTGCATCAATCAAAGCAATCATGAACAACCAATCAAAATCACTGCCTCCTAATCAGAGCAGGTTGAAGTGAAACCCAAGTTAAGACCAGGTAACCTGTAGGCTTGTAAGGAAATAATCCATTTTAACTCACACATTTCAATATAGGTGTTAAAGTCACCCCTTCTGACATTAGGTCTAAGTAACTGTAACACCCTAAACCTAAAAACATTATGCCCTGGATGGGACATAGCATGATTAGCTAATGCATTGGTTGATATAGCTCTTCAAATATGGCTCAAATATTCAGGTATACGTTCCTTTGGCTGTCTAGTTGTCTTGCCAACATAAAAGCCAGAGCAGGAGCTGCAGGTAGCCAAGTATATCAGATTGCTGCTCCGGCAAGTGGCTGTAAATCTAGGGGAAAAATATGTCCTGTAACTGGATGAAGGAAACAAACATCAGAAGAAATTGAAGAACAAGCCTTGCAATTATGGCATGGAAATGTTCCTTTCTTACAGGTTGTCTCTACTTCAATACTTCTAGGTCCATAGCATAAAAGCCTCTTAATGGACATACTGTTCCTAAAAACATAAGAAGGATGTGCACCAACTATCTGCCCAATATTGCAATCAGCTAGCAAAATAGTTCAGTTCTTCCTTATAACATTACAATATTGCTGAACAATGCTGAAATATGTAAAAAAACAAACTAGAACCATCCTTCATGCCTCTGGGCTGCTTAGTCTGATAGATAGTAGATCTAGATGAAAAATAAGGGGCAGCTATATCCTTTATACTACTAATGGATACCATACATGTACTGGCTATAGAACGATGGCTATAGCCTCTATGTAAAAAAAACATCATTCAACGTATCAAGAGCACTCTCAAAAACATCATTGTTAGTAGATAATCTTGAAACCCTCATAGATTGACCTTTGAGTATGTTAGAAAAAATATGGGGGGGGGGTGCATGCTGGATCTGTGCAAAACCCCATTCCTCCAGCAGGGTTTCCTGTGCAATTTAGTTTCCAATGACCCAAGACCATTTTTAAAGACTGTGACATCTAAAAAAATCAATAGATGTTAATGAATGAAAAAACGTAAATCTTAAAAAGCCAGACATACTTTCAAGATAATTCACAAAATCAAAAAGTTCACTAATGTTGCCTGCCCATAGGACAAAGACATCATCCACAAATTGTGCATAATATTTAATAAATTTACCAAACGGGTTGTTAGCATGGACACTTTCATTCTCCCATTGCACTAATGCCAAGTTGGCATAACTGTTAGCGCAAGGCGTGCCTATGGCTACCCCCAATCATTTTATCACATTTCTACCTGGATATTAACAATGGCTTAAAAAGCTTTAATTAGCATACCACTGTTGCTCTCCAAATAATTTACTGCATCCATTACAAAACAAGTTAATATAATGTAACCAGCTAATACTATTGCAGTACTGTACATGCTTATTCCATCATTTTAAATGATTACTAAGTTAGTATTTTTTGTTAACCATTTTAATTACTATTACATCTGAGTGTTTACACAGGAAGCAAACCACTTTTCAAATATAGTTTGTCAGGCAGGATTCTTAAATAAGAAGGAAGCATTCTCCAGACTGCAAAGCCAAGCTTTAAGTACGCATTTCAGCCCTCCTAATTATATAGCTGGGCTGAAGAAAAGAGATAGCCCCCATTATTCTGAGATGTAAGAAAGCAGGTAACTGTAGTTCTAAGTTTGCTAAAAAAATAGCAGACAATTGTTAGTGGAGATAAGGTTGTGGAGAATAGAAGAGAAAGTAAATCTGTTGGTACAAGGAAGAAAGTTTGTTTTAAAAAGAAATGTATAATGATGTTTCCAATACAGGAAATGTTCTTCCTGTGGATGGGAGGAGGCAAAACTGAAGAGCCCAGTAGCTACTCCATGAATTGCCAAAATTGAGAGCCTGAAAGGCAGGTAGGGGAGGCTGGGTAAGTTGGTAAAAGTCTTGACAGGAAAGCTATGTGAAATAAATACACCAACCAAGTTTTTCCACAAAATCATTCAGTCAAGAAAAAAAATCTCTTTACATGTAATGACAGTCCATATAAAATAGATTTCCTGGCATAAAATGACAAACTTCACAGAAAAAAAAAATATTTTCCTCAGTAAAATTATGAAATGGAAGGCTTTCCACAGAAGGGTACTTATCTTCGAAGCCTTAAAGAATTGCTAGACAACTGTCAGTTCCATGAAGCCTGCTTATGGTGGCAACAAAACTCTGTAGCTTTTGTCACCTTAAATGGTGGTTTTATGTGCCTCTCCTTAAGATACACAGCCTTTTGGGCATGTGGATAGTGCTCTAAAGTTTTGAAAAGCTGACCAGTGGTCATATCCTTGGCAGGATGTAACCCTACTAGCTTAGGCTACTGCAACAGCAATGTAGTGGAACGTCTACTGTTATGGTAAGTTTAGTTACACAACTGTCCTATCTTCTTGGTAGCTAGAACAGAGAAGTATACCTGAGTGCAAAGTTTCTTTAGCCACGATTGAGACTTAGGCATATTAAACTGTAAGCAGCATAGTATATTACTGGTGTACTGACTTGAAGACAGGCAACATGCAAAAGGGTATCTTTCTGTTGATATATATGCTTTGAAAACTGTTATCCCACTGTCACCAATCTCCACACTAGTCACTGTCAGAATGTTATCCATTTCCTTATTTCTTAAAACAGATTCAGTAGCTACCCAGTAATAAAACAAATGTTAATACCAAAAAATAACCACCATGAATGAAAGGAAAATAGCCATTAAAAATACTGCACAGTAAGGGTACATAAACAAGCCTGCCAACAGTTTGTAATTATCTGTTTACTTCCCTTTAGTAGCTTACAGGGCATGCAGATTACATGACTTTTTTCAGGCAGAACACTGAAGCTAAGAAAAAGCAAGGAAGGAAATGTCTCATACAAAATATTTTAGTGTGCTATATACGAAAAGTAAGACCAGATAAAATAAAAGTCAGGATCTAAACTAATTGTGCATATTTAGTCTTAGTCCCTTAGACTGGATATACTACTGTATAACAGTTCTACTTATGCCGTCTTCTTGCCTCTGCAAATAATCAGACCTTACAAGCAAAATAAAATTAACAGTGCACAATTAATTGATATCTGATACATCAGAAATAAGTCATTTACAGAAGTATACTAGGAAAGAGGAAGAGGAACATAACACCTGCAGCTTAAATAATAGGAGTTCAGAAATAGATCTGCATGTCAAACGATTCCATTACTGTTTTCACAGTAACCTAAGAATTGTAAAATGAAGTTATTTTCCCAAGCGCAGCCAAATACACTTCATAGCTGTTTGAAACAGTTATAATAGTTAACACTTTTTTTCTATAAAAGAAATGAGGTTTTTGACTTCTGACGGTCTCATCCTGAGGATCAAACACATTCAGTAGAATGCTCAGCTCAAGTTCTGAACTGCAGGACCCCTGCAACTGTAATAACTCCCCTGCCACATTGTATTTTTATAGGAGTGCTCCATGTGTTTTTTATATTACTTATCAGTAGCAAATGATGCCTAGGAAACAGGGTGAAAGCAGTGTTTCCAATTAATGCATTTGCCACCACACACATTAAATTCTAAAGAAAATAAGGAATTTAATTTACCCTATTAAAGTTCTTTCTGTATTTAATAGAGATGTCTTTGTTGTGTTTTCATCAAACAATAATGCTAAGAATGCCTTCACCATTAATACACTTACATTTTATGGTTTGGAAAACTACCTTTAAAACAGTAGGTAGCTGTTCTAAAAGGTGATGCCAATGTGCATAAAATATAATATGTCAGGCTTTGTAGTTCTTTATAATAATTTAAAACAGACTTTTTTCTTTAAATTATCTGGTCTGATAGTGCTAAATTGTGGTTCACAGTAAAATCAAGTAAAAGTCTTTGCATTTTTCAGACGTTTTAGCTCGAATAGGTGTGAGAGGTGCATTCCATACAGCACATATAGCATGTGTACGTGAATAAAACTAAGCACAGAATTAGAGCAGCTTTTGGAGAGTTCCTGTCATACATTAAAAAGCTCAACAACTCTATTTTATAAAGGCCATAGTTCTGCGTATTGTATTCGAAAAGTCAAAGGAAAAAACATCTGGGGAAAAGGCTTTGCCAAGTTTCTTTGATTTAATGACCTGAATCTTTGTTGTGCAAATAAAGTGCTTGTTTAAAGTTACAGCTTTATATTATTTTTCTGTAAATGGAAAAGTGTTATGTCCTCTGGGAATGGAAAAGAGGAAAAAGTGTCAGTCTTAGAGTGATACAGTCATAAATAATACTGTATCCATTCAATAGTTTTCACTTTAAGGATTTTGATAATATATTGCTAAAATCTTTTTCTCAGCTTTCATTGCTTGCAAAGTTGTTTAGACAAGGAAGTGCAGTCTTGCCCACCTGCTCTTAACATGTGGTCTTAGTTTTCAATATCAGATGCTTAGCTTTTTTCAGTTATATGCTTGTTATAGTTCTGATATTTCTTAAAAACTTTTCAGCTACATGTAATTCTTTCATTTTATTGTTTATCATATATTCACATGCATGAGCAATGAACACATGGCCATCAAAGTTTTTCTCCTGTTTATGTCTGGCCCTGTGATGCTGAGGGACAAAGCCCAGCCCTGTGATGCTGACAGACAAAGCTCTGGCTATGTCCAAAACATCTTGTATTCAGCCTGTGGCATGACAGCTAGAGGAGCCAGTCAGGGAAGATGGAAGTGCCAGATCGCCCATCTTGAGAGGAAGGAAGGAAGGCATCTTGGCTTGCTGCAGTAGTGACACCTAATGTGGAGCATGTGATCACCAGTAATATCACAGCTGAGTATGACCATGCTGTTAGAGGTCCAGTGCTTAGCCAGAAAGGCAAGGGTGAAACAAACATGCACTTCCTACAGAAGCAACTACAACACAGCCTTTGAGCTGCCAGTGACAATTTAGGTTTGGAACCAGTCTGACAGACTGAATGACTGGCATGTTCCCTACCACCCATGTCTTGCCTCTCACTGGGGATTTGGCTGGTGAGCTTATACCAGGGGATGAATGGGCCATAGTGCTTTGACCCTCTGAATGAGTTAGCCTGGCTCCCATTCTGGTTTGAGCATGATGGTGAGTGCCTCAGGGCAAGGAACATATGGGCCGCAGGGCTCTCACTTTGTTGTGTCAGGGTGGGGGTGGGGGGACCCTGGCATACAGTGTTGTGATCTGGGGACTTGTGCGCCTTCCCAGTTGCCAGGCTCCTGTTCCCCAGGGGATAAATGAATAAGTCAATAGCATGTAGGTAGTAGAATAATTATGTCAGTCAACTGGATGGTTTGGAGGGCGACAAACATTGTTTCCTGCTTCTCTGAGCTTTTGGTGTGTCAAACATTGTCTCTTTTCAGAAGTCATTTTTAGCCATAATCAGTATTAACATCAGTTCAGAATAGATCAAAAATTACTTGCATTTAAATCATCAAACAATAAACAGTTAAAGCCTGGGTGAGCATAAACAATGGTAAGCTGCAAATAAATTTGACTGCACTGTTACAGGAAAATAAGTCAGAAAGCTAAGTAATAAATTACAAACCATAGTTTCACCTAGTACACTCATGTGTTTTTTTTTTTCATTCAAGCACAGTACTGTGTCAGTGATACACACAGCATACTCAAGAGATCATTAGTGTAGTACAGTACATTAAGTGGTTTGAATCATGACAGAGAGAGCAGCCAGGGAGGTGGGAGTGAGTGGTTGATATTGGTTCACCCATCTTGGTGAGAAGGTGCAGAAAGATCTGCTTACACTGCTGACTCTTAGCTGAGGCCATCTGATCCATCAGGCAGTGGGCCAGGTTGTGTGCCTGGGCTGCCCATTAGCATATTGCATTGTAGCAGGGAAAGACCATGTCCACAGTGAGGCAAGAGTGAATGGGGACTTATGGAATAAATTAAAAAAATACCCTGTTGAAGGGGCTGAATACGATGCTATACTAGAACTTATTTGCTGTTCCCTTAGCATGAAGCAAGTTAGAGTCTGCCCTTAAATGCAGGTAGCCCTGCTCTAGGTGTAAAACCAGACATTCAATGCAAAGGGAATAAAGTTGCCATGGGAGTAGATTTATGGTCAGAAAACCTTTCTGATGGCCAAGAAAGAAAAGAAAAAAAAATAAAGTCTTGAACAATGAAGGCCAATTGACATACAGTTGCATTATATGTGTTGAAAGTAATAAAGAAATAAACCTCCCAAATTCTGTAAATCCCTAATTCCTGCAGAATGTGATCAGGGCACTTTGCATGCTTTTCATTATTTATTAATGTGACAACTGACTGTCTTTTGTAAGATCTTACAGGTTTTGACAATGTTTTCAATATGATAGCAGTTTGGAAAAACTAACTGTATTCAATGCATTTTTAAAATCGTATAACATTTCTCACACTTAACTGTAGCTAATTAAACAATTATTTCTGCCATTTGATTACTAACCTTCCATTCTACCTCCTCTGTGCTTGTCATGTGTTTTTTTAGTTTTAAAATTACAGCAAACAAACCCAGAAGAAACTATACACATCAATAAATCAAAATGGCATCAAAATAAAGTCAACAAAATAAAGCAAAGCAACTGACTAGATGATATATATTTTGTAGACTACACAGATTTACAACAGTTACCATAATTCTCAACTGTCCAGATTGTCATAGAATGTTCAGATTTTTACTTCATATTTTTGGAGCTGTGCTCACACAGTAGAATGCTGCAGAATTCAACATGGAGCATGATGTTGGAGCTAAGTAATGCTGCATATGGTGATGGTCATGATGTCAGTAACTCCATCAATTTAGGGTTTGCAAAATAAAAAGAAGCCTTATGTGGCTATGTGGATAGCATCATGCCCAGATACCCTGATCACCTCTCCATTCTCATTCCCTGATGTTTCCACTTAGATGGCTTCCTTATTCTCCATTGGGGATCTCAGGTTCATTAGTAATCTAGTATATTTGTTATTTCACCGAAGTTTTTTAAGCTGTAATTCACAAACATTTTTCAGCACAAGCTGCATTTTTGATGCTTGTGTTTTTAAATTATTTTTGTTAACTGATCAATTAAAAAAATGGGAGGGGTTTGTAGTTTATTTAAACCAAGTGCATTATATAATCTGTATTCTAATGAAGTCCATATTACCAAGGAGAAAAGCATTAAATGATTGACTAAAAAACAGTATCTTATTGCTACCCTGCTATGTCCTGTATGTTTCCTTCCAGTGTGTTTATTTGTTGTTTGTCTTGACTTGGATTTTGACATTTTGATGCATAAATCTTTAAATATGCATGTTTAGCTACAATCATTTTCTTGTGATGTGAGGCACTTTTTCTAAGATTCAGAACTAAGACCTAATGGAAGCTGAGAGCATGTGTACAGTGTCTTTCATATTAACTGAGCATAATGACAAGCAAGCAAATGTTACAACATGTCAAGTGTGATTAAATAATTTGTTTGAGAGATGTGTATTTAAAAGTACAATTTACAGTTAGAAAAATTATCCAAATGCAACCACTACCATGAATGATCTCATTGCAAGGAAATTTAGTAGAAACATAGAAACTCTGGATCTCGGAATTTGATTTATTTCTCATTTTATATTTCAGTGGAAAAAGAATTGTGAAAAAGCCAGAAATGTACAGTGGGAATAACACATTTGCTTTTCAAAAAGAAGACAAAAATAATGGCACATGGACAGAAGTTCAGAAAGGATTGTTAGACTAGAAATTGCATGTTAAAATTATTTGCTAATTGTTTTAAAAAGGGCACAAGGTTCTCAGAGACAAAAGATATTTACGTTATTGAGTTAAAGAATTAAAACAAGAATGCAGATTTTTTTAATTTCAAAATTCTTTAATAAAAGGCCAATTAATCTGTGGTATGAAAAATGATAGACAATGAGTTGGCTATTAAAGTGTGCCTAGCTAACCAGATTAAAAAAAATAATTGATACATGTAGAACAAGTGAAATTACAAGTACACTGTTAAAGGAATTAAGGGAAAAAACAGAAGTGTATAAGATACAATGCTGAATAAAAGTCAGACATGAAATAAAGTAAGAATGCACTGTGACAGTAATGTTCAGTAGAAATGCAGCTATTAGGGGCAAAAGAAGTAAAGTAAAATTAAAAACTTGTGTAGTAGGATGGGGCTATAAGCCTGAGAGAAAGAAACACCCTTCATTTAATCTGTGATATAGAAGATGTGGTAGTAATACTCCTTTTGCAAATGTTTTAAAGGGAAATATACATTTTTCAAAAGAATGTGCATGTTGAACACAAACACGAAAATGAGTTATTTGCTGGTACATTTGAAATCAAAAGGTTGATACAGTGAAGACTAAAATGCAGCAAAAACAATAAACAAGAGTATTAGACAGACTATTGTCAAGAAATGCTAAGAACTATAAAGTAAAATTTTGGATTTAATCTTGACACAAGTGCAGAGTGTAATATTTGTCTGGAGATACTTCTGAAGCATTGGAGCCAAAAGGTAAAAAAAAAGAGACATCTGTACACATTAATAACATATTCGGGAGACCAGGAAAAAGCAATGGACAAAAAGGTTGTGGGCATATGAATATAAAAAATTTGAAGTATAAAATTCCATGTTCAAATTACAGCACTTAAATGATTCAGTTTGTGAAATAAAGATAAACTGTGTTCAGGTATAGTTGCAGTTTTACAAAGACATATTCAGTATTGTACAGAGCCATAGCAATGACATAATTTACAACTACCCTGCTTTTTTTACAGGTTTATGAAATCTGCAGGAACAGTATCTTATTCAAGTAAATATTGATGCCATGCTAGTGATAACTGCTCAAAGGAAAGCACTATTAATGCTTAGAAGTAGAAGTCAACAAAGGCTGAAGTAAATGAAAATCTTAGGTTAACAGTATGGCCATTGGAGGTCCCTTAATTTGATCAATAAATCAGATTGTCAAAACCCATAATGCCAAGATGATAGGGTCAACAATTAAGCTCTCAAATTATTCTTACTGAGATCGTGCTACAGTGAGGACTGGGGAATTTTCCCTTTTCTCCACTGTAGTACCAACATGGAGTTGGTATATATAATGAGCAGGTGTGTGGCTGGTGCAAAAATATTGTTTTCATTGTTTGCAGATGTTGGTTGGCTTCTTTTAGTTTATCCATTATCTAAATTGTTTACCATATGGTCTCAACCTTATGGGTTCTAACCATCTGGTTCATCGATCAAATGCATTAGATCTGGCCATTGGCACAGCAATACACAATTTGTATTTGTACTGATCTGGAAGATCTGAATGAAATGATACAAAGCGAACATTACTCACTGTCTGCATTTCTATAGGTGGTCTCAACAATACCAAATGCTATATTCTTTTCAAAATTAGATATAGCCATGAAATGCAAGAAATATGTCTAGATGAAGAAAGCTGATATACAATAATACAGCATGAGAAAGTTAATCCTCCATTTGGTATTTCATCAGTACAAGGGCAGGGGTTTAAAGAGCTGTTGCACAAGTAACCAAAGGCTTAGAAGGTGTTATAAACATAAATGTAAATGACTGACAAATGATACAGCTTCTGAACAGGTAAAGGCAACATAATTTCAAGTTAAATATGAGCACATATAAAATAAGAGTAATAAATCCAAATATATACAAGTTGTAGTCTAACACCAGAAAGCCCGACGACTGATGCAGATGTGTGGTCTGCATTGCTTTGAGTATCACTCATCTGTGCATTTAATTTTGAATTGAAGCTCTTTATTTAAGGTTTTATCACTTCTATTTTGTATCATATCCTAGTATTACATTTGTTTTGTTTTAAGTTTTCTGTTCTGTTGGAGTTTTAAGAGTTCTTGGCTAGGGTCAGTTAAACAAAGTTATCAATAATTCCTTTGCAAATAATTCCTTTCTCAAACTGTGAATAGCATCAGTTAATTAATGGGAGGAGCTGAGAGACAGCATTGCTCTTTTATTTAGAAATATCTGCAGTTATCTGAAGTTTTTGTGTGTTCTGCATTGCTCTGAGTATCACTCATCTCTGCATTTAATTTTGATTTGAAGCTCTTTATTTAAGGTTTGATCCCTTCTATTTTGTATGTTATTCTAGTATTACATTTGTTTTCTTTTCGGTTTTCTGTTCTGTTGGAGTTTTAAGATTTCCCCAACCACCCCCTCAGTCCTTGTTGTGTTCTTAAATTTGGTGGCTTTTGACTTGTCCACCCCTACTATAAATCTCATTTTGGACACTCCTCTCAGTCCCATATCATCAGCTTATTCTAATGAGTAGAGAGAGATCATTTGGGAAGGCTTACCCCCTTAGTTTATCAACCTTAAATTATCGTGTTTCATCCCTTCCGACTTAACCAAAAAAATTGCACTTTATTCATTAGCTTTTACTGTATTTGTGTTTCTTCCTATGTTATTACTTTATTTTGCTTTTACTGCCTGTTCTTAAAAGTACTCGATTGCATTTATTCTGCTGCATTTATTATTGCTTGTTAGTAGCCTGATTAAATTGTAACTGTTATTCTAAGCATTTTGGTTTAAGCACTTGGGCTTCAGACCAGTTGTTTTACATTAAGAAGGTTTGTGGTCTGCACTCTTGTGACAGGACAGGTAGCTTACATCCTTCTAAGTTGGGAATTGCTGATTGAAGGCTTAGTGTTTGTTATTCTAAAAGTGTATTAGTTCTGGTTTAAGCACTTGGGCTTCAAGCCAGTTATTTTAAATTAAAAAGGTTTGTGGTCTGCACTCTTGTGGGAGTTGAGGGTAGATTTTTCCTCTTCTGAGCTGGGAATTTCTGGTTAAAGGCTTATTGTGCCTGCTTATTTGAACTGTTTCTTTTGGAAATTGGTGCACCTTGTTTTCTGTAGCATGGACTATATTCAGACCTGCTGAATCTAGCTTTGTTTGTATAACTTGAGCACTAACCCAGGCCATCTTTTTTGGAGAAGGTTTCCCTGCACCCTAGTGGCAGGAGTGTGCAGTTAGAACTTGTCTGATTGAAGACTGCTGGAGCAGGGCTCAGTTTTGAACTTTTTTACTAGTTAATTGGGTAATTTGTTTAAATCAGTTTGCTTGTTTGCTACTGTTATATTAAAAATTGTACTTTATTCATCTGCATTTATTGTATTTGTGTTTCTTCCTACTTTATTACTTTATTTTACTTTTGTTGCCTATTCTTAAAAGTACTCAATTGCATTCATTTTGCTGCATTCATTACTGCTTGTTAGTAGCCTGATTAAATTGTAAATGTTATTCTAAGCCTTTTGGTTTAAACACTTGGGCTTCAGGCCAGTTGTTTTACATTAAGAAGGTTTGTGGTCTGCACCCTTGTGGCAGGACAGGTAGCTTACATCCTTCTAATTTGGGAGTTGCTGATTGAAAGCTTAGTGTCTTTTATTCTAAAAGTGTCTTTGTTCTGGTTTAAGCACTTGGGCTTCAGGCCAGTTATTTTACATTAAGAAGGTTTGTAGTCTGCACTCTTATGGGAGGAGAGGATAAATTCTGTCCTTCTGAGCTGGGAATTTCTGGCTAAAACCTTATTGTGCCTGCTTATTTGAACTGATTATTTCTGAAATTGGTGTGCCTTGCTTTCTGTAGCATAGACTAGATTCAGACCTGCTGAATCCAGCATTGTTTGTATAACTTGAGCAATAATCCAGGCCATCTTTTTTGAAGAAGGTTCCCCTGCACCCTAGTGGCAAAAATGTGCAGTTAGAACTTGTCTGATTGAAGACTGCTGGAATGGGATCAGTTTTTAGCTTTTTATTGGTTAACTGGTTAATTTGTTTAAATCAGTTTGCTAGTTTGCTACTGTTATATAAAAAATTGTACTTTATTCATCTGCATTTACTGTATTTGTGTTTCTTCCTACTTTATTACTTTATTTTACTTTTGTTGCCTATTCTTAAAAGTACTCAATTGCATTCATTCTGCTGCATTTATTACTGCTTGTTAGTAGCCTGATTAAATTGTAACTGTTATTCTAAGCCTTTTGGTTTAAACACTTGGGCTTCAGGCCAGTTGTTTTACATTAAGAAGGTTTGTGGTCTGCACTCTTGTGGCAGGACAGATAGCTTACATCCTTCTAATTTGGGAGTTGCTGATTGAAAGCTTGGTGTCTTTTATTCTAAAAGTGTCTTTGTTCTGGTTTAAGCACTTGGGCTTCAGGCCAGTTATTTTACATTAAGAAGGTTTGTAGTCTGCACTCTTATGGGAGGAGAGGATAAATTCTGTCCTTCTGAGCTGGGAATTTCTGGCTAAAACCTTATTGTGCCTGCTTATTTGAACTGATTATTTCTGAAATTGGTGTGCCTTGCTTTCTGTAGCATAGACTAGATTCAGACCTGCTGAATCCAGCATTGTTTGTATAACTTGAGCAATAATCCAGGCCATCTTTTTTGAAGAAGGTTCCCCTGCACCCTAGTGGCAAAAATGTGCAGTTAGAACTTGTCTGATTGAAGACTGCTGGAATGGGCTCAGTTTTTAGCTTTTTATTGGTTAACTGGTTAATTTTGTTTAAATCAGTTTGCTAGTTTGCTACTGTTATATAAAAAATTAACTTTATCCATCTGCTTTTACTGTATTTGTGTTTCTTCCTACTTTATTACTTTATTTTGCTATTGCTGTCTATTCTTAATAGTACTCAGTTGCATTTATTCTGCTGTATTCACTACTGCTTGTTAGTAGCCTGATTAAATTGTAACTGTTATTCTAAGCCTTTTGGTTTAAGCACATGGGCTTCAGGCCATTTTTTTACATTATGAAGGTTTGTGGTCTGCACTCTTGTGGCAGGACAGGTAGCATACATCCTTCTAAGTTGGGAGTTGCTGAATGAAGGCTTAGTGTCTGTTATTCTGAAAGTGTATTAGTTCTGGTTTAAGCACTTGGGCTTCAGACCAGTTATTTTACATTAAGAAGGTTTGTAGCCTGCACTCTTGTGGGAGGAGAAGGTAGATTTTGTCCTTCTGAGCTGGGAATTTCTGGTTAAAGGCTTATTGTGCCTGCTTATTTGTACTGTTTCTTTCTAAAATGTGTGTGCCTTGTTTTCTGTAGAATAGACTAGATTCAGACCTGCTGAATCTAGCTTTGTTTGAATAACTTGAGCAATAATCCAGGCCATTTTTTTGGAGAAGGTTCCCGTGCACCCTAGTGGCAGGAGTGTGCAGTTAGAACTTGTCTCATTAAAGACTGCTGGAACAGGGCTCAGTTTTGAACTTTTTTACTCGTTAATTGGGTAATTTGTTTAAATCAGTTTGCTTGTTTGCTACTGTTATATAAAAAAAATTGCACTTTATTCATCTGCTTTTACTGTATTTTTGTTTCTTCATACTTTATTACTTTATTTTACTTTTGTTGCCTATTCTTAAAAGTACTCAATTGCATTTATTCTGCTGCATTTATTACTGCTTGTTAGTAGCCTGATTAAATTGTAACTGTTATTCTAAGCCTTTTGGTTTAAGCACTTTGGCTTCAGGCCAGTTGTTTTACATTAAGAAGGTTTGTGGTCTGCACTCTTGTGGCAGGACAGGTAGCTTACATCCTCCTAAGTTGGGAATTGCTGATTGAAAGCTTAGTGTCTTTTATTCTAGAAGTGTCAGTTCTGGTTTAAGCACTTGGGCTTCAGGCCAGTTATTTTACATTAAGAAGGTTTGTGAGTCTGCACTCTTGTGGGAGGAGAGGATAGATTCTGCCCTTCTGAGCTGGGAATTTCTAGTTAAAGGCTTATTGTGCCTGCTTATTTGAACTGATTCTTCCTGAAATTGGTGAGCCTTGTTTTCTGTAGCATAGACTAGATCCAGACCTGCTGAATCTAGCTTTGTTTGTATAACTTGAGCAATAATCCAGACCATCCTTTTTGGAGAAGGTTCCCCTGCAGCCTAGTGGCAGGAGTGTGCAGTCTGATTGAAGACTGCTGGAATGGGGCTCAGTTTTTAGCTTTTTTATTGGTTAATTGGTTAATTTGTTTAAATCAGTTTTCTCATTTGCTACTGTCATATTAAAAAATGCACTTTATCCATCTGTTTTACTGCATTTGTGTTTCTTCCTACTTTATTACTTTTTTTGCTTTTGCTGTCTATTCTTAAAAGTACTCAATTGCATTCATTCTTCTGCATTTACTACTGCATGTTAATAGCTTTCAGTAGCTTTATTAAATTGTAACTGTTATTCTAAGCCTTTTGGTTTAAGCACTTGGGCTTCAGGTCAGTTGTTTTACATTAGGAAGGTTTGTAGTTTGCACTCTTGTGCAGGACAGGTAGCTTACATCCTTTTAAGTTGGGAGTTGCTGATTGAAGGCTTAGTGTCTGTTATTCTAAAAGTGTCTTAGTTCTGGCTTAAGCACTTGGGTTTCAGGCCAGTTATTTTACATTGAGAAGGTCTGTTGTCTGCACTCTTGTGGAAGGAGAGGGTAGATTCTGCCCTTATGAGCTGGGAATGTCTGGTTAAAACCTTATTGTGCCTGCTTATTTGAACTGTTTCTTTCTGAAATTGGTGCACTTTGTTTTCTGTAGCATAGACTAGATTCAGACCTGCTGAATCTAGTTTTGTTTGTATAACCTCAACACTAATCCAGGCCATCTTTTTTTGGAGAAGGTTCCCCTGCACCCTAGTGGCAGGAGTGTGCATCTAGAACTTGTCTGATTGAAGACTGCTGGAAAAGGGCTCAGTTTTGAGCTTTTTTATTGATTGATTTGTTTAAATCAGTTTTCTCATTTGCTATTGTTATATTTAAAAAAAATTCTAGCTTGTTTTCCCACCTTTCTTGTTACCAGAGTAGTTCTGATACAGATTTGCTGTATTCAGGACTGTATTGCAGTTTCTGAGTTCCCCAGACCTTTCTGTGTTAGAGGAAAGCCGCTCAGCTTATCAGTGGGAGTGGTAAGCACTAGGTAGCCTATCTACCACAAGAGGAGTGGTTTCTAGCTCCCTTTCAACTTTCTGCTTTAAAAGCCTGTTTTTGCATGGGTTTGCACATTGTGCAGTGCCACTAAGCTATGGTAAACTATTACCAGTGCCAGACATTCTGCTCTTCAGTTTTCCCATTAGATCTTGCTAGTTCTCTTCTGTCTTGCATTTAACTAGCTTATTTCCCTAGCACTTCATCTGGCTTCTTGTAGCAATTACTGTAGCACACACAAGTGCTAACAGCACTAAATGTATTATAAGGTTCATAGGCTGGTACTAGGCTATCGGCCCTAGGCCCTATGGAAGCCTAGCCATAACAATTCCCTGGATATTTCTTCCCACAATATTTACTTCTCTGGGCCCCTGTCCAGCAGGGTGACTGACATGATCCCCGGGGTGAATTTCCTATCTCCCATCTAATCATCAAGGTTCCTTTTGAAGAGGGCCAATGAGGCACTCTGCTTGACATGTATGGGCAGTCTATTTCAGAGTATGGGGAGTCTCTGGGTCAGGATCCTATCCCTCCAGCATGTTTTGTTCATTGTGATGACAAGGTTTAGATCCCTGGAGCATGTGGCTCTGAAGGATTGGGATTTCTTTAAGTGGAGCATGTCCAACAGCTCAGGGTTTGACATGGCCTTGTATGTTAAGCAGAGATCACCTCTGAGTAGACAATATGCCACAGAGTATAGCTGGAGTTTTTTTAGATGGTCAGCATATGGCATCTGCTTTAGGCCTGTGATTCTTTTAATGAGGTATTTCTGTGGCCTTTCCAGCTGTTGCAGATGTCTTGTGAGGTACATACCAAATGGGGAATTATACTCTATAATGGGTCTAATGAGGGATGAGTACAGTGGGACAATGACCTCCTTTTTTCTGGATGAAAAGCCCTTAGTGATGAGGTGTGCCACATAGAAGGATTTCCTGACTGTTGTAGCGATGTGGTTATCGAAAGTGAGACCACTGTCCACCTGTGTCCCTAAGTCTCTCATCACACTTTCGATGTTTAGTGTCCTGCCACCTATGTGGTAATTCATAGGTACATGTTTTTTTCCAAAGGGGATAACTATACATTTCTTGGCATTAATCTTGAGCCCATGGTTCTGGCACCAGGCATCTGTTTCTGTAAGGCCTTTTTGTAGAATATCCACATCATTTGGGGATTCAATAATGGCTGCCAGTTTGCAGTCATCTGCAAACTTTGTTAGCCAGAGTCCCTTAGTGTTGGCCTGTACTTCAGAGAAGTAGATGCCAAACAAGAGTGGTCCCAGGACTGAACCCTGAGGTACTCCACTTGTCACTTGTCTGGAGCTGGATATGGAGTTGGCTACTTTTACAGTCTGGGTTCTGTCAGTAAGCCAGTTGGCAACCCATCGAGTGATGTAGGGATTTATGCCCAGCTTAGTAAGTTTACCTATGATTCCAGAGTGGGGGATGGTGTTGAAGGCCTTGGCGAGGTCCAGATAGGCTGTGTGGACCACCTTACCCTCGTCCACAGCTCTGGAGACTGATTCGAAGAAGTCAATCAGATTCAGGAGAAATGATCGGCCCTTCACAAACCCAAACTGGGTGGGGTCCAGTATTTGAAGGTTGCCAATGTCTTGGTTTATAAGTTCCATGATAATGCGTTCCATGCCCTTGCAGATCAGGCTTGTCAGACTGATGCGACGGTAGTTCCTGGGATCCAAGGCAGATCCTCCCTTGTGGAGCGGGATAACTGTAGCTGTGCGCCACTCAGGTGGCATGAAGCCTGAGGTGAGGCTATGATTAAACATGGCACTTAGGTGAGGTGCCAGTTCATTTTGTAGTTCATGTAGTACACAGCCTGGGATGTCATCTGGTCCCATGGATGCTGTATTCTTAGCTTTGGAGAGTGTGGTTTCTACCTGTGTGGCCGTGATTATCAGAATTTGGCAATCTTTTGGTATTGAGATGGGCCCTTTAGGGGGTGAGAGAGGGGTGAAGTTGAAACTAAATCGATCTGCCAGGATATTGGCAATATCCTTGGGATCAGTATATTTAATGCCATTCTGTTGCAGCTCAGAGCAGATCTGAGCATTGCCATTTAGATTCTTGACATAACTATAGAATGCCTTGTGGTTGTCTTTGGACTCTTTGGCAATTTTATTTTCATAACTAGCTTTTGAGGATTTTATGAGGGATCTCAGCTTCTTACTGAGGCTGGTGAGGGAGTTTTTTGGATCCTGGGATTTTCCTCTTTTCTGCAACAGTTTCTTCCTTCTGTTGTATAGTTTGTTTATAGCAGGGGACCACCAGATTGGCTTCCTTTTTTTGGAGAAGAGCATCTTGGTTCTATTTGGGATGGCAAAATTCATGCACGAGTGGATGTGCTCGTACAGTGCCTTAGTGTAGGATTCTGCAGTCAAACTTCCAGATCCCATCTGCGTGGGTGTTGTGAAGTTTGTTAGTTCTGACTTCAGTAGCATGAAGTTGGCTTTGGAGAAGTTTTTTAAGGAGATTTCTTTACTGGGGGGTGGGATGTGGATGTCAAAGGTGATTTGCTTATGGTCAGACCTGACCAATGAGGGGGTGACCACTGGTGTGGAGCATCTATCTCCCATGTTGGTAATGACCAGGTCTAGGATATTGGCTCCCCTGGTGGGACAATGGATTAATTGATCCAGGGTGTTGGAATTTATGAATTCCAAGAACCATTGGGAAAAGGAGTTGGTACCCGAGTAGTTTTCTCAATTAATGGCAGGGTAATTGAAATCACCCAGTATTAGGGTTTTTGGTTGTACCTTAATATTTTCCAGTATGCTTAGAAAGGTGTAGTGAGAATCTTGGGGCATGGTGTGGGATCTGTAGGAAGATACAATTTGGATTGCAGTCTTACCTAGGGTTAGTTGCACCTGGAGAATTTCAGATGCATTGTGTTGGGCAACTAGCCTGGAGGTGTGAATATCCTTGGTGAATATGGACACTCCATCACCTTTAGTGTTTCGGTCTTGGTTTTGTGGCCGAAAAGTGTGGTAAGAATTGTAGCCTGGTATTGCAGGGGTGCTCTCTGGAGCCTTGAACCAGGTCTCAGTTACTGCACAGATATCGATGTTCTCCATTTTTAGGAGTACCTCGAGAGAGTGCATTTTGAGGTTTAGACTTCTAGCATTGAGTAGCATTACCTTCAGATTTTGCATGCTTGTATCTGTTACGGTGGTGGTTTTATCCTTTGAACCTTGCCTAAAAAAGGCACATAATGGTGGCAAGAGCTTTAGCCAGTAACCTGAATCCCAGGGGTGACAGGTGCAGACCTTCTCTGGCAAAGCATCGTGGTCTGTTGATTATGTCTTCCCAGGCAGACAAATACTGGATCCCCTTTAAATGACACCAGAAGCTTAGCCAATTGTTGAAGTCAATCATTTTGTCCAGGCTGAACAAGGAGAAAATTACAGTCAGCTGCCTGTCAGGCGCCAGGATCTGCCACATAACGCATGCACTCAAGTCACTCCACAACAAGTACAAATACGACTCTGTCTTTGTCCATGCTGGAGTGAATGACTTGAGACGTACCTCCCTGGACTACATGAAGAGAGACATGGAAGAGCCCTTGCATCATGTGACCCAGGCAGATATGACCCTAGCCCTGAGTAGCATCCTGCCTTCGCCCAGAATGATACCACAGTCCAAGCAGAAAATTATTGACTTCAACAATTGGCTACGTTTCTGTCTGCTTCGGATGACATGATTGACAGACCTCGATGCTTTGCCAGAGATGGCCTGCATCTGTCACCCCTAGGTCTCCAGATACTGGCTAAGGCTCTTGCCACCCCTATAGTGCCTTTTTAGGTGATGTTCCAAAGACCAAATTACCATCATAACAGCTATAAATAAATGCAATCTGAGGGTCATGCTGCTCAATGCTAGAAGTCTAAATCTCAAGATGCAGTCACTTGAAGCACTCCTCAAAATGGAGAACATCAACATTTGTGCTGTAACGGAGACCTGGTTTAAAGCAGCAGAAAGCACCCCTGTGCTACCAGGCTATAACTCATTCCACACCTTTCAACCCCAGAATATGGACTGAAGCTCCAAAGGTGGTGGTGTCTCCATATTCATAAAGGATATGCACACCTCCAGACTAGTAGCCCAGCATAATGCATCAGAGATACTTCAGGTACAACTAACAGTGGGTAAGATGGTGATTCAGGTTGTAGCCTGCTATAGGTCCCCAACCATGCCCCAAGATTCTCACTCCACATTTCTAAGAACCCTGGAAACTATTAGGGTCCAACCCAACACTCTCATACTGGGTGACTTCAACTACTCCTCCATCAACTGTGAAAACTGCTCATGCACCAATACACTTACCCAATGCTTCCTGGAATTCATTTATTCCAATGCGCTGGACCAGCTCATTGTTGCCCACACTAGAGGAAGCAACATCTTTGACTTGGTTATTACTAACATGGGCAACTGTTGCTCAACATCAATAGTCAATTCCTCCCTGGTTATATCTGACCACAAACTAATTACCATGGAAATTCACATCTTACCCACACCACCAGAAAAAGTAACCACCATGAAAAACTTCTGCAAAGCTGACTTTGGGCTCCTAAAAACAGAGGTGGCTAACTCCACAGCACCCATGCAAATGGAAAATAGGTGCATGACCACCAAATCATACACCAATGCACTGTATGAACACGTACATAAATGCATGGAACTAGCCATACCCAACAGAACCAAGATGCTCTCCTCCAAAAAAAGGAAGTCAATCTGGTGCTCCCCTGCCATTAACAAACTCTACAACAAAAGGAAGAAACTGTTGCAGAAAAAGGTGAAGTCCCATGACTGGAAAAACTCACTTATTACCCTCAACAAAAAGTTGAGATCCCTCATCAAAACCTCTAAAGCTAGCTATGAAGGCAGAATTGCGGCAGACACTAAAATCAACCACAAAGCCTTCTACAGTTATAGCAAGAATCTCCACAGCAATCCCCAGATTTTCTCTGAGTTACTGCACAACGGTACCTCCTATACTGAGCCAACAGATATTGCCAACATACTAGCCAACAGATTCAGTGCCAACTTTACCCCTCTCTTGCCCAAAAGGACCAATCACAAAACCAGAAGAATGCCAGACACCCAACATTACTGCAGCACAGGTTAAAGCTGCATTGTCCAAGATGAATAATACAACTTCTATGGGACCTGACAATATCCCTGGCTGTGTTCTACATGAACTACAAAGTGAACTGGCACCACAACTGTGTGCCCTGTTCAATCACAGCATCACCTCAGGCTTTGTCCCTACAGAAAGGCACACTGCTAAATGGGGAGCAACTACAGACCCTGGGAATTATTGCCCCATTAGCCTGACAAGTCTGATATGTAATTCTATGGAGCACATCACCATGGACCTAATTAACAAGGATATAGGGAATCTCCAAACTCTAGATCCCATGCAATTTGGTTTTGTGAAGGATAGATCATGCCTGCTCAACCTGGTTGACTTCTTTGAATCAGACACCAGAGCTGTGGATGAGGGCAAGGCAGTTCACACAGCCTACCACAATCTGGCCAAAGGCTTTGATACTATTCCCCACTCAGGAATTATTGATAGACTCACCAAACTAAACATCAACCCCTATATCACTAGGTGGGTTGCAAATTGGCTCACAGATAGAGCCCAAAGTGTGAAAAGCAGCAGACTCCAAATCAGACTGCCGACCAGTCACAAGTGGAGTCCCACAGGGATCGGTCCTGGGTCCTCTCTTGTTTGGCATCTACTTCTTAGAAGTCCAGGCCAACATGGAGGGACTCTGGCTGACCAAGGTCACTGATGATTGCAAGCTGGGAGCCATTATTAACTCCCTAAATGATGTAGACATCTTACAGAAAGGCCTCGCTGAGACCAATGACTGGTGTCAAAACCATGGCCTTAAGCTTAATGCCAAAAAATGCATCATCATTCCCTTTGGGAAAAACTCAGTTCCCACTAATTACCACATTGATGGTAGCCCACTGAACACTGAAGGCATTAAAAGAGATCTGGGGACACAGGTTGACAGCAACCTCTCCTTCGACCACCACATTGCCACTCTGATCAGGAAGTCCTTCTATGTGGCACATCTCACTACCAAGGGTTTTGCATCCAGGAAGAAAGAGGTCATCATCTTTCTCTACTCTTCCCTCATTAGACCAGTCATCAAGTATAATGCCCAATTTGGCATGTACTTCACTAAACACCTGCAACAGCTGGAAAGGTCACAAAAGTACCTCATGAAGAGGATCCTAGGTCTTAAACACATGCCCTACATGGACAGACTCAAAAAACTCCATGTTTTCTCTGTCTCATATCGTCTATTAAGAGGCTATCTCTGCTTGACTTACAAAGCCATGTCTGACCCAGCCCTGTTAGAAATGGTACACCTAAAGAAATCCCAATCCCTCTGCACCACATCCTCCAGGGACCTTAACCTCATTACCACAATCAACAGAACATGCTGGATTGACAGGTTCATAACCCACAGACTGCCCATGTTCTGGAACAGACTTCTCATACATGTCAAGCAGAGCACCTCACTGGCCCTTTTCAAGAGAAATTTTGATGAGTGGATGGGAAATAGAAAGTTCACCTCGGGGATCACTCCAGTGGCTCTACTTGATAGAGGCATTGGGAACTAATGGCGGCATGATGCCAGGGAAGTTCTATGGGCTCATTGGCCTATTACACACCTATGAACCTATGAACTATTTAAATGCCAAAGCCAGAAGACAAGCATATTTACAGAGTTTTTTTTAAGAAAGGTCCAGTATCTTCCAAATGTTGTAACCAATATGTCTGATATAACTGTGCCTCTAAGAAAACTGTTACAACAAGATGCAGGTTGTAAATGGAGCTCTGAATGCAAAGAATTGTGAAAGATTCAAGAAACTGATTACAAAAGTACCAAAGTTAAAACACTATTATAAAAAAATAGATTTGTTTCAAGCAGACAATAGTCAGAATAGTGTGGGTACTGTGATCCTACAAGGGGGAAAAAAGTACGCTGTGAGACAACAGCATTTATAATGCACAAAAATATATGCTCAAAAAGAAAAGTAATTTTTAGCAGCAGTGTGTGTATGTTAGAAATTCCATGAATTGGTCAACAGCAAAGAAGTTCAGTTGGAAATAGACCATAAATTATTGAAAATATATTTAGAAAATCTCTGAAATGAGGTTTCCAAGACTGAAAAAAGAAGGGAGGAGTTACTTAATCTGTGGAACTATGAATTAAAATTGAAGAACAAACCAAACAACAAACTGCATATAGTACAGTGGAGAGCTGATTATCTGAACATTGATTATCTGGAAGGTCAATTATCTGAATGCAACCTTCCAACATTTTTGGGTAGAAAAAATAATAAAGTCTGAATATGTAAACATTATACATATTCTCCTGTGGGTGTTTTTTGAGCTTGTAGCACACTCGTGTGTGAAAAATATTCTTTGTTGTCCACTGGAATCACTGAATGATTGTGTGACTTCTGTGCCCTGGCCCAGCAATCAAGGAGCCTCGATCCTCACCACTAACACCAGAGAGGGCGTCTCATATGAGAGGCAAGGATAACAAATACACACAGTAAAGTGCAATTTCCCTTAAGAGCACACAGAGATCACAGTCAGTCCAGGGCTGGTCGCTCCCTTGCTCTCCAGGTCCCCAATAAGACTCCCCACTGGTACAGCTATAGGGTCCAGATCTCAGCCTAGCTGGGCAAGCTAAAATCTCCAGCACCCTCTCTGTGCTTCGTGTCCCTGCCCAAGTAGCTGACACACATACACTTTGAGATAAGAGTTTACACAACCACACAGACGCTTCTGGGGAAGGATGGCACAGGTTCTCCAGCTATGCCCCTTTTACCCAGACTATACGGTAGTATCCTGCCACCACCCAGCTAATAATTATCAGCTACTCAAAGGCCCTTAAAAGGGTGTTCAATTATTACCGTGCAATATTATTATCCAATTGGCAGATGTGACTAAACAGTCAAGGCTTATTAGAGTGACTTGGTACAGTAATCACTATAAATATGCAATGTACTCTAGAGCTTAAAGTATCTCTACACAAATCAGACAGAGTTAAAAGGTTTCAAAATATTTAATAATAAATAATTAAAACCACAAGACAATACATTCTACTACACAGTCAGGGCTAGTCAAGAGTTCAGAGTTCACACATAAATACTTAAAATAATTCAGTAGTACAGTTCTGACATAACAGAACAACAGTCTAAACATTCTAGTTCTAGCTATCTCTAAAAGAAAACACAAGTCTAAGATAACTTACATAAGACAACAGGCAGAGTGCTGTGAGTTGGATGATCCAGACAAAAATGCTTAATTCTCTCTGTTTAGATTGCTACTGCAGTTCTGATAATCATTACATCATCTCTTTTACACTTTCCTGGAGTTCTCAGGCTACACATAGTAGTTTCATAGTTTCATAGTATAGTACTAGGCTATCTGCCCTGGGGCATTTGTAAGCCTAGCCATAGTGATGTGGCTTTTGCCACCCCATGAAATGGTACAAAGATGTACAGAATAAATCTAGAATACTGTGCCTCTGTCTAGTAGTGACACAATGAAGGTCCCCTTATATAATAGAATTAGTTTACTGTGCCCCTGTCTAGCAGTGACACAGATGTGACCCCTGGGGTAAACTTACGATCTCCCATCCACTCATCAAGATTTCTCTTGAAGAGAGTCAGTGAGGGCTCTGCCTAATACGAACTGGGATCCTGTTCCAAAGCATGGGAAGCCTCTGGGTTATGAATCTATCCCTCCAGCATGTCCTATTCATACTTGTGCCGAGGTTTAAGTCTTTAGCTCTCATGGTCCTGATGGATTTGGATTTTTTGAGGTGGAACATGTCCATCAGATCCTGATTGGACATGGCCTTGTACGTCAGGCAGAGATCACCTCTGAGCAGGCGGTATGCTACTGAATAGAGCTGAAGTTTCTTTAGTCTGGCAGAATAAGACATATGTTGGAGACCCTTGATCCTTTTGGTGAGGTACTTTTGTGGTCTCTCCAGCTGTTGCAAATGCCGGGTGAGGTACATACCAAATGGGGCATTGTACTCAATCATGGGTCTGATGAGGGAGGAATATAGGGGTACAATGACATCCTTGGATCTGGATGTGAATCCCTTCATGATGAGGTGTGCAAGGTAGAATGTTTTTCTAACCACTTTGGCAACGTGGGTGTCAAATGAGAGGTCACTGTCTACTTGGGTCCCTAGGTCTCTGATTAATTTTTCCGTACTCAGTGGGTTCCTGTCTATGTGATAATTTGTGGGTACTTTGTTTTTTCCAAAAGGGATGACTATACATTTTTTGGCATTTAGTTTAAGGCCGTGACTACGGCACCAGTTGTCCGTTTCAGTGAGGCCTTTTTGTAGGATGTGTGTGTCCGCTGGTGTATCAACTATGGCGCCTAGTTTGCAGTCATCTGCGAACTTTGTCAGCCACAGCCCTCCCATGTTTGCTTTAACATCTGAGAAATAAATGCTGAACAAGAGGGGTCCCAGGACAGATCCCTGTGGGACACCACTTGTGACTGGCTTTGAGTCTGACATTGCTCCAGTGATTTTAACTTTATGGGTTCTGTCCTTTAGCCAGTTTGCAACCCATCTAGTGACATAAGGGTTTACTTTTAAGCTGTTTAGCTTATCTATGATGCCTGAGTGGGGTATTGTGTCGAAGGCCTTAGCCAAGTCCAGGTATGCTGTATGGACTGCTTTGCCCTCATCAATGGCTCTAGTGACTGTTTCGAAAAAGTCAACCAGGTTTAAAAGGCAGGATCTGCCCTTTACAAAGCTGAACTGGGTGGGGTCAAGTGTCTGTAGGTCCCCTATGTCTCTGTTTATGAGTTCCATAATGATTCTTCCCATAGCTTTGCAGACCAGGCTAGTTAAGCTTATGGGGCAGTAGTTTCCAGGGTCTGTAGAGGCACCCCCCCTTGTGGAGTGAGACCACTGTTGCTGTACGCCAGTGTTCAGGTACATATCCCGAAGTAAGGCTAAGGTTAAATAGCATTTTTATGTGTGGGTTTAGCTCCTCTTGGAGTTCACGTAACACGCACCCCGGGATACCGTCAGGTCCCATTGATGCTGTGTTTTTTGCTATGTTTAGGGCGGTTCTCACTTGGACATCTGAGATGACAGGGAGGTTACATTCAGCTGGGATAAGTATTTCTTCTTTTGGGGGTGAAGGAGCGGAGAAATTTGCACTGAACCTGTCAGCCAGAATGTTAGCAATATCTGTGGGTTCAGTGTATTTTTTGTTGTTGTGAACCAACTCTGAGCATATCTGAGGGTTTCCGCCCAGGTTTCTCACATAGCTGAAGAAGGCTTTGTGGTTATCTTTAGTGTCCTTAGCAATTTTTCTCTCAAAGTTTGCCTTGGATGTTTTTATGAGAGAACGTAGTTTTCTGCTAATGTTGATCAGAGATGTCTTCCCTTCATGGGATTTCGCTCTGACGTGCAGTAGCTTCCTTCTTTTGTTATACAATTTGTTTATGGCTGAGGTCCACCAGACAGGATGCTTACATTTGGTGGAGAGGGACTTGGATTTGTTTGGGATTGCATGATCCATGCATTCTTGGAGATGTCCATAGAAAGCATTTGTGAAGGATTCGGCATTGTGGGATGTGGTATCCACTGGCACAGTGGGCTTAAAGGATACCATCTCAGTCTTAAGAAGAGTGAAGTCTGCTTTTGAGAAGTTTTTCACTGTGGTCTTTTGTGCTGGGGTGGAGGTGGGATATGTATATCCAGGGTGATTAGTTTGTGGTCAGATCTCACTAGTGAGGGGTATACTTCGGTGTGGAGCATTTTGTCCCCATGTTTGTGATGATCAGGTCTAGTATATTATCTCCCCTAGTGGGAGAGGTGACTAGTTGTTCCAGTGCATTTGAATTTATGAATTCCAGGAACCTTTGGGCTAGGGTATTAGGGCTAGAATAATGTACCCAATCTATGTTTGGGTAGTTGAAGTCTCCCAGTATGATGGTATTTTGTGATACATTCATATCCTCCAATGTCTTCAGGAAGGCTGAGTGGGGTTCTTGAGATTGGGAGGGTTGTCTGTAACATGCTACCAGTTGTATAGCAGTTTTGCCTATGGTTAGTTGCACCTGTATGGTCTCTGATGCTTCATGTGTTGCTACTAACCTGGAGGTGTGGGTGTCCTTTATGAATATGGACACTCCCCCTCCCTTTGTGGTTCGGCCCGGGTTTTGGGGCCAAAAAGCATGATACGAGCTATAGCCTGGTAGTGCTGGGGTGCTCTCAGAAGCCTTGAACCAGGTTTCAGTTACTGCACAGACGTCGATGTTCTCCATGCTGAGGAGTGCATCAAGTGCCTGCATCTTGAGATATAGACTTCTGGCATTGAGCAGCATTACCCTTAGTTTTTTCCATTTTTGTTTTCTAAGGAGGTGGGTTTGTCTTTTGAGCCTTGCCTAAAAAAGGCACTATGGGGGTGGCAAGAGCCTTAGCCAATATCCGGAAGCCCAGTGGTGACAGGTGTAAGCCATCCCTTGCGAAGCAGCGTGGCTTGTCCAACATATCATCCCAGACGGACAGACATTGGATCCCCTTAGAATGACACCAGTACTTGAGCCAATTGTTAAAGCTGATCATCTTGTCTTTGTATTGTGGTATCATTCTTGGTGAGGGCAAGATGCTGCTTAGGGTCAGGGTCATACCAGCCTGGGCTACATAATCGGAGAGCTCCTCTATGTCTCTTTTCATGTAGTCCAAGGAGGTACGTCTCAGGTCATTCACACCAGCATGGACAATGACGGAGTCATATTTGTACTTGCTTTGGAGTGACCTGAGTGCGTGTGTTATGTGGCGGATCCTAGCTCCCGATAGACAGCTCACAGTCACCTTCTCCTTGTTCAGCCTGGTCAGTGAGACATCAGTGTGTCTGACTATGGAGTCACCTATTACTAGTGTATCAGGCAAGGTGTTTGGCCTTAAGGGCTGCGACTGGTCGACACACTGATTTATTGAAGTATGTGTTGCATGTGTTTTGTTTTGAGGTGGTGGATTTTTGGATGTCTGCTTTGGGAGCCTCTGTTGTTTTGGTAAGTTTTTATTAGAGCCTCGAGTATGTCTTTGTGTTTTTATGTGTTTGGTTTGCAGTTGTGGTAGGTCTATGTGGGACTGGGATTGTTGTGTGTGTGGTTGCCATCTCCTCCTGTCTGGTCATGCCAGCCCTGAGTTGAGAGAGTCCAGCCTCCAGTTTGGCTATTTAGTTGCATCTCTCACATGTATTTGTGTTTGTTGGGAGGAGGAGAGGGTTGTCTGTGTACATGAGACAATTGTAGCATTGTCTCAAGATACCCAGATTGACCAGCTGAACTGGAGACGACGCCAGTAATCTACCACTCGACATGCTAGAACAGTATAAGGGAGTGGTATAACCTTTAAGGGAAGTGGATATTCACAGGGGTGGTACGTAGATGTAATGCTTTACTTAGTACGAGAGTGCTTACTTAGTAGAGAAGTATTGAGAACAAGTGCTAAGCTTATAATACAGTGAGTAGTCTGGTTATACTAAGAGTAGAGCTTCCTTAAGGGAAAATTTGAAGAGCAGACTTGGTGGAGCCAGAAAAAGTTTAACCTTGTTTAACCGGCGCTGCCCCGACCGCGTAAAGCCGTGCAAACGCGGATTTTAAACAGTGAACTACAAAAGAGCTAGAAATGGTCCAAAACAACCAATTACTACAGCTTCTTGTGCTGAGGTCACTTCCCCCAAGGACAGGTAGGCTGCTCAAGGCTCCCTACTCCCACTGGTGAGCAAAGAAACTTCCTTCTATCCAAGTAAGGTAATGGACAACACAGGAACTACACCACAGCCCAGAATACAGCAATGCCTGTAAACTGGTCTAAACTAGTCGAGGAAGGCGGGAAAACAAGGATTATTTTTTGTTTTTGGGGTTTTTGGTAGAAACACACAGAAAATGCAGAAACAGTGATAAATTAGTTACACAGGCTAGCACACTTTAGTGGGCAGCCTCCACAGTTAAATTAAACAAACAAACAAGCAAACTTTTGATCAAATTTGACTAAAATGTAACTTTAAGTGCAGATTTTAAAATAATGCAGCAATCAGTTAAAAAACAGTTCAGGCTAGTTCAAGGTAAGCTACAGAAGCTATTCCAAGTGAAAAAAAAGCAAAGATACTTAAATCCAGAAGGTAGTCGCTTTTCTGAGTTCCCTGCTGCTAGGACCACTCTGTAAACCCACGTGGAGCTTGTCTGAGCAGTATAGCCAGAAAAAAACGCCCTGAGGCGGATTTTAAACAGTGAACTACAAAAGAGCTAGAAATGGTCCAAAACAACCAATTACTACAGCTTCTTGTGCTGAGGTCACTTCCCCCAAGGACAGGTAGGCTGCTCAAGGCTCCCCACTCCCACTGGTGAGCATTAACTGCATTTACATTCTTAACATCTCCCTTTTCTTATCTTGCGGCTGGTCAGGAACAGAGCAATAAAATACATTTTCATGTCTAAATCTAGCAATTTAACTCTTGATTAAAACAATAGAAAGAATTTCTTCATCTAGACTTTTCGGCACCACTGTCTATTTCAAAGGGTCACCACATGCTTTACTTTAGTCAGTAGAGTGTACTGTTGTCACATTTATTTCCTGTTCCACATGTAACAGTATTTCTTTATATTTAAGACAACAAGCCTGTAGTTTACATTCATATTTACAAATGATAGAATTATCTGCACAATTCTATCTGGCTAGGCTGGCAGTCTTCACATCCCCCCCCCCCCCCGGAGAACTCAAGCTAGTTTTTCAAGTGACCCTTGAGAAAAGCCGCTTGAGAGGGTTAGGTCTATCTGAGTATACCTACACATTCCCTGTCTTGAGAGCCCATCTGCATTGGCATTGCTATTCCCACTACAGTGCTGCACTGACATATCATATGCTTGCAACCCCAGGCTTCATCTTAGCAACTTGGCATTTTGCTGGCTGGCTCAGTTTAACAATATTAGGGGGTTGTGATCTGTGATAACAATGAATTTCCTTCCATACAGATAAGGCTGGAGTTTCTGCAGTGCCCACACTATGGCTAGACATTCCTTTTCTACAGCTGCATAGCATTCCCCCTGGGTTGGAGCCTACAACTGAGATAAACCACTGGGTACTCTTCCCCCTCTGAATAAATCTGGCTAAGTACAGCCCCCACCCCATGGTTCAAAGGATCCACCTGCACAACAAATTCTTTGGTGTAATCTGGACTGACTAACACAGGGGGTACTACCAAAGCTTCTTTAAGCTTCTGGAATGCCTGCTTACATGCTGGGGTCCACACTACCTTATCTGGCCTGTTCTTCCTTATCAGGTCTGTGAGGGGAGCAGCTATGGTACTATAACTGGGGACAAACTTTCTGTAGTACCCTGCTTTCCCTAAAAATGCCCTTACCTACTTTTTAGTAATAGGTGCAGGTCATGCCTGAATGGCTTCCACTTTGGCAGGTTCTAGCCTTATCTTACCACTCCGCACTCTATGTCCTAGGTAGGAGAACTCCACCATACCCACCTGACATTTGCTCGGCTTAATGGTCCACCCTGCCCTCTGTAGTCTGTCCAGCACCTCCCTGACATGCTGAAGGTGCTCTGGCCAGGAATGGCTGTAGATGGCAATATCATCTAGGTAATCAAGGGCACACCCTCCTGCTCCTCTAGGATACAATCCACCAGCCTCCAGAAAGTCACTGGGCATTCTTCATCCCAAAGGGCATCTTTGTGAACTCATACAAGCCAAAAGGAGTCACAAAGGCTGATTACTCTCTATCACTGGGAGTCAAGGGCACCTGCCAGTAACCCTTGGTAAGATCAGTGGTTGTAAGATACTTAGCCCCATCCGGCTGCTCTAGGACCTTATCTGTCCTAGGCATGGGGTAAGCATCTGACTCTGTGTGACTATTTAATTTCCGGTAGTCCACACACAACCTTGTACTGCCATCCTTCTTTGGCACCAGCACCACTGGGGATGGCCCAGGGACAGTTGGACCCTTGAATCACCCCTAGTTCTAACATCTCCTGTACCTCCTCCCTCAGGGTTGGTTTGACTTTTTCAGGCACTCTATAAGGAGCCTGCCTAATAGGCTTTTGGGGTCCTGTATCCACCTGGTGCTGCACTAGGTGGGTGCACCCTGGTTTCCCAGTGAACATGTCCCCAAATTCCTGCAACACTGCTTGGATTTCTCAAACCTGGGTAGGAGATAGCTGCTGGGACATTGCTACCCCTTCCATTGAGGTGTCAGCCCGAGTCTCACTGAGGAGATCAGTCCCCAGATCTCCCTCAGAGTCCTCCTGCAATCCACTGCAAATGCTCAGCACAAGGGCCTCCATATCATGGTAAGGTTTCATCATGTTAACATGGTACAATTTGTGCCCCTGTCTTCTGCCTAGCAGTTCCACCATGTAATTAACATCACTTACCTTTCTTACCACCTTGTAGGGTCCCTCCCAGGCTGCTTGCAGCTTGTTGTGTCTGACAGGAATGAGAACCATTACCTGCTGCCCCACAGCATACTCTCTAGCTCGAGCATTCCTGTCATAGCACACATTTTTCTGTTGTTGGGCTTCTGCCAGGTTCTCCTGGGCCAAGCCCATGAGTTCCCTGAGCCTTGTCCTGAGGTTTAGGATGTATGCCACAACAGACTCCTTGTGAGATTCGCACTCACCTTCCCACTCATCTCAAATTAAATCTAGTCTAGAGTTCCCCTCATCCTATGCCCATACAGCAACTCAAAGGGTGAAAAACCTGTGGATTCCTGGGAACCTCTCTGAAAGCAAACAACACATGGAGCAAATATTTGTCCTGCTCTCTCTTAAACTGATCTGCAAATGCCCATAGCATGGACTTGATTGTAGAGTTTAACCTGTCAACAAGAACATTAGTCTGGGGATGGTAGGGGGTGGTCTTCATGTGCTTCACCCCACAGGACTTCCACAGACAAGCCATCAGGTCTGATGTGAAATTGGTACTCAATCAGTATTTCTTTTGGGAAACCTACCCTGCTGAAAATCTCTAACAAAGCATTTGCCACCTTCTCTGCCTCAGTGGAGGACAAAGCCACTGCCTCAGGGTATTGTGTAGCATAATCCACTACCACTAGGATATACTTTTTCCCTGTGGAACTTGAGGTACTCAGAGCACCCACAATTTCCATAGCTGCCCTCTGAAATGGCTCCTCAATTACAGGTAAAGGCATCAAAGGAGATCTCACCTTGTCTCCTGCCTTGCCTACCTTTTGGCACTGCTCACAGGTCCTGCAGTATCCTGTTACATCTCTGGAAATTCCACGCCAATAGAAGTTCTGCATAATATGCGTCTTTGTATGTTTTATGCCCACATGACCTGCAAAGGGAATATCATGGGATATGGCTAGAAGCACCAGATGGTAGGCTCTAGGCACTACCAACTGCTTTACTCTCTCACCTTCTAGCCCTACCTCAGGGGACCACTCTCTGTATAGTAACCCTTTGTCCCAGTATACAGATTCCTCCTTTCCTTGAGAATCAGGTGCCTCCCTAGCTACCTGCCTCAGGCCTTGCAATGTGGGGTCTGTGAGCTGAGCCTGTCTCAACTCTCTCCTTGTAACCCTTCCTAGCTCCCCTTCCACAGGAAGTCTGTCTTCCTCTGACACTGGTGCCTCACTGTCATCCTGGGTACTACTACTCACCTCTACCTTTGCAGTGACTCTGTCCAAGGGGCCATAAGTACCCACAAGCAGCTGTGGCTCACCTTCAGCCTCACTGCTACAGGGTAGCTCCCTCCCTGAAGTAACCACCTCGGCAGTCCTCTGCAAGTATGCAGTCTGTCTGGGTCCCCCCGGCTACCAGACCCACATACTTGTCGCCTAGCCTGACTGCGTGTAACTGCATAAGCATATGGTACTGCCTCATCCAAATCCTTCCCTATCAGGACATATGCAGGATGGTAATTTAGTACCCCTGTTGTCTCAAGACAACCTACTATTGGCATTTTGTTTTTCCCACTTACTGGCTCCCTCAACTTTTGTTCCCCACATTGCTTCAGTGGACATCTGTATGCCACATGGCCCCACTGGTTGCATTCAAAACATTTAACCCTAGCTCCTGGATGTGTACCTGGACTAGTGGCTTCCCCTGCTACTGGCAAATTCTGTTGGGGCAGTCTGTGCTGCCCACCATGGGTTGCTTTAAACCCATGAGCAGTACTGGGGGTCCCCTTCCTGTGCAGGGCTGCCTTGCTTGCCAGGTATAGGTCTCTCTTCTTCCCCAACTCATCTGAAGTAGCACATTGTCTATCAGCTAACCAGATCCTCATGTCCTCAGGCAAAGTGTCTGCCAGCCCTTCAAATGTTGTGACCTGACATCCACTCACCCACCTATGGAAATAAGTGCTCAATTCAGCAACATATTCACACACACTTTCATCTGCCTTGTGTCTATGCTCACAAAACTTTTTCCTATATGTTCCAGGTGTTAGCTTAAACAGTTCTAAAAGACATTTCTTTACAGCAGTATAATCAAAACATGCAACATTAGACATTTTAGATAAAACAGTTACAGTTTTACCATGGAGTAAGGGAGCCAGGAACCATACCCAGAGCCCTTGGTCAACTTCATACTGTTTACATACCCTCTCAAACATATGAATGAAACTATCAAAATTATCCCCCTCTTTAAACTGCAGAATAAATTTACTGACCTTTTGTGCTTCTGGGGTCCAGTTACTCCCTTCCCCATTCCCTCCATGACTCTGGCAAAGAGTCAGCATCTCCTTCTCATGCTGCCTCTGCCTCTCTTGTTCCTCAGTTTGCAGACGTAACAGTTTCTCATTCTCCTCAGCCTGAAAAAACATTGCAGTCTCTCATTTGCTTCTAATTCAACATGCCTGACCTCCAATTCAAGCCTCTTTAGCTCCAGCTGGATTTTTAAGTCCACTGCAGAAAGGTTGAGCAGTCTATTCTCCGAGGGAATTATATCTCCACTGCCAGTCTGATTGTCCTCCTGGTTGCTGTTTTCTGATGCAGCTGTAACCAAGGCTGCAATCAGGTCTGCCTTAGTCAGGTTTCCATGCACCAGTCCCCTAGCCTGGCACATCTCCGCCAGCTGGCTCCTTATCAGCTTTCCATACTCCTCTGCTGACATGCTGCCTGCTCACCCTGACTAACTAAGCTAACAAAAGAAATAAAACAATTGTGATCTGAACTCTGAGTGTTCATTGCGTGGCTGTTTTAGAGTACAAAACACCTTCAAAGATCATGGCACACAAGCTATAAGATTCACTCTACCCACACCACTACAAGCCAATTAGTATCTGCCAATTAATTAATATGTGATGTGGATATCCCACCACTGCCAAACACAAATGTAAGGATATCCCAACCACTGCCACCACAAATGTGATGCCCATGCCCTGGCCCAGCAATCAAGGAGACTCAATCCTCACCACTAACACCAGAGAAGGTGTCTCATATGAGAGGAAAGGATAACAAATACACACAGTAAAGTGCAATTTCCCTTAAGAGCACACAGAGCTCACAGTCAGTCCAGGACCGGTCTTTCCCTTGCTCTCCAGGTCCCCAGTAAGACTCCCCACTGGCACAGCTACAGGGTCCAGATCTCAGCCTAGCTGGTCAAGCTAAAATCTCCATCACCCTCACTGTCCAACCAGTGCTTTGTGTCCCTGCCCAAGTAGCTGACACACACACACTTTGAGATAAGTGTCTACACAACCACACAGACACTTCTGGGGAATGCTGGCACAGGTTCTCCAGCTGTGCCCCTTTTACCCAGACTATACAGTAGTACCGTGCCACCAACCAGCTAATAATTATCAGCTACTCAAAGGCCCTTAAAATGGTGTCCAATTATTACTGTGCAATATTATTATCCAGTTGGTAGATGTGACTAAACAGTCGAGGCTTATTAGCGTGACTTGGTACAATAATCACTGTAAATATGCAATGTACTCTAGAGCTTAAATTATCTCTACACAAATCAGCCACAGTTAAAAGGTTTCAAAATATTTAATAATAAATAATTAAAACCACAAGACAATACTTTCTACTACACAGTCAGTGCTAGTCAAGAGTTCAGAGAGCACACAGAAATACTTAAAATAATTCAGTAGTACAGTTCTGACATAACAGAAAAACACTTAGTCTAAACTTTCTAGTTCTAGCTATCTCTAAAAGAAAACACAAGTCTAAGATAACTTACATAAGACAACAGGCAGAGTGCTGTGAGTTGGATGATCAAGACAAAAATGCTTAATGCCTTCTGATTCTCTCTGTTAAAATTGTTGTTGCAGTTCTGATAAATATTACATCATCTATTTTACACTTTCCTGGAGTTCCCAGGCTACACATTAACTGCATTTACATTCTTAACATCTCCCTTTCATTACCTTGCAGCTGGTCAGGAACAGAACAATAAAAAATACATTTGCATGTTTAAATCTAGCAATTTAACTCTTGGTTAAAACAATAGAAATAATTTATTCATCTAGACTTGTTGGCAACACTGTCTACTTCAAAGGGTCACCACATACTTTACTTTGGTCAGTAGAGTGCACTGTTGTCACATTTATTTCCAGTTCCACATGTAACAGTATTTCTTTACATTTAAGACAACAAGCCTGTAGTTTACATTCATATTTACAAATGATAGAATTATCTTCACAATTCTATCTGGCTAGGCTGGCAGCCTTCACAGGTTGAAAAGTATATTCTCTGTATGCAGAAAAAAACAAGAGTTTAGGAGTTTTTTTCCAGTTCAGTTATATGCTTGATTATCTGATTATATGTTGTGATTATCCGAACAGTTTTATTATCTGAACTACCCTAGGTTCCAGTAATCAACTCTCTACTTTATCCATTTGACAAATATTACTCAAGTGCAGGGGATGGTGGAAGTCTTGCCTGTATTCAGCAAAAGGGCCTACGGTTGTTTAGTATTTGGTTGTCCAACAGGAGCATCAAGTTTAAGATGTAATGTAGAGCTGGTTAAAAAATCCACCCTTTAAAAACAAACCTTATGGCATATCCATCATTGTTCACAATATATACAATAGACAGCATTCTTAACATCACTGTGAAGAATGCTCAAATGCAGCGTTACAAACCTGTATGAAGAAAAATATAACTCTTAACAAACGATCTTCCATTAAAGCCCTGAGATAATACTGAAAACTATTATAGCAAAAAAGAAGAATCTATTTGAGACATTTTTATTAGAAAATCTAAAGTGCTCTATCAGGCCCACAATAGATTAAGTAAAGCCTTAAACATATAAACAACAACAAAAGAAAAAAAAAGAATATGCTGCTGTGTACAATACTGAACATGGCAAAATACAATTACAAAACTATTAGGGTGTCTATAAGTAATAACAGCTCAGTTCTACAGTTAAAATGGTGGACACCTTTTGATTGCACCTCAGGAAGTGCATATAAGCTTTGCTAATTTATCTAAATACAAACAGACCACAAAACATGAATTAAACTGTTTATTCTGAAGTCAGTTGTCTTTAAATATTAATTTCTTTAAAAACAAGGAATATAAAAAAAATAGTAAAACTATCTACCCTAAACAGACTAATGTCGGTAGCACTTACTAGCATTAAAGAAAAAGGACATTAATATAATCAGCAAACTACAGGACAGATACCAAAATACTTTCTCCCAGTGTAAGTCTGCCATGATTTCAAAAGACATCCTCTCAGTGCAAGTGGCTTACTTCATTGTAAGGCCTATCTATAAACAGGCTTACACTGGAGGACAGATTCCAGAAGACCTGCTCACAGTGTAAGTGGTTACTTACATGGTCAGCAAGTATTTTGGAATCAGGCCCTGCACCTGGACAGAATCACATATTGGAACACCAGATATTTGAAAAATGTCTAGCTGATTTTCTGTATCATATATTTAATGCATCTTTGTCTACAGGGAAGATACATATTAGATGGAAGGTTACTAGTGCCATCCTAATTTATAAAGACAAGCATAAGTAAGATTCAATTTCAGGCTAATTAGTCTCCAAAGTAATACCCCAAATAAATAGAACACTATAGTTTTGACATTTTAGAAGATAATCTTCAAGAGTTACATTTTCAGGAGTGAATTTAGTGTAGATTTTACTAAAAATTCTATAAACAAGGACTAATACCATTTAGGTCCATGATCTTGTCAACAAGATTAGTTAATCAAAGCTCTCTATAGGTGTAGGATTTATGTATATGACAAAAGCTTTTGACTTCTTAAATCGGAAACTAATCTAAACACTCAATAAGTATAGCATAAATAAGCATATTATACACTGGATAATAATATCTTTCTTTCAGGTACATCAGTAACATTTAAATTTGACAACAACATTAGGGAACAATACTATATCACAACTGTTGTCCCACAATGATTCAGAATGAGTCCAGATGTCTTTAGCTTTTTACCCTTTATTTATTAGATATGTCACTCTTTACTTAGGTATGGATAACCAAATAAGATGAGAAACTAAAACATAGAGGCATACCAAACTTCATTAAGTACATCAAGATTTTGTTAAAAAAATAAATATCATCAATGCTAGAACCAAGATAAACAAACTAGACTTATATACTTAAGCAATGCAATACATTTTGAGTATAACAATCAGAAAACCAGATATCAACTGGACCGTGGTTTCCTGTGCAATACGAAAAGTTACTTAGATGTAGATATTCTACCTTATGATAAACTGAAATTTTATGAACAGAGAATGGCTACAATACTAAAAATAAATAAGCTGATTTGGTCTATTCTTTGCCATTTTAATAAAAGAAAAAATAAACTGAACATTTTAGTAAAAAAAAATAAAATAAACGAATAAGATCACATATGAATGTAGAAAATCTAAGATTTCTCTCCTCAGGAGCTCTAAGCAAAACAGGACATACTGCAAAGAAATTGTACAAAAATGACTGCAGAATTTGTTCACATACCACTATGTTTCAATATTAAAGATTTTAACTTTCCAATCCTTAATATAAGGAGACTTGGAGAAGATGTAATTTTAGTCTGTCACTCTATAAGTCATGAAACTTTGAGAAGCTGTCTCATCATTTAGGTATATTTGACTTAATAGTAATTTAATGGAAGGTGCTAGGCTGCATGTTAATTGTGTAATCAGTGAGAAAGGTACATTTCTGTTTTCTAATAGAGGTGTTGAACACTAGAACCAGTTTCTTCATCTAGAGCAGCACTTCCACTGAGGCTTTTAAAAAGAGGGATTTCAAAACTGTCTGGCAGTTTAGCCTTAAAGATTATGGCTATGAGGTGGTAATGGGCTTCAGTTAGCTGTAGTCATGGATTTGATTTCCTAAGTCTAATTTGAATAGTGTGACTTGGGGCAAGTTATTTAATCTGACAGTGCTCCTGGCTCTTTAAATAGAGGCTTGTGTCTAGTGGGTTTACCTATTTAACAAAAGAATAATAAAATAAAAAATAAATAAATAAATAAAAATAAAAACCATCAATGGCTACTTTGATCTGGTGAAGATATTATATTTCTACTGGCTAAACATATAGGGAATCTGAAATATCATGATTATACAGTATTTGGACTGCAAAAGGCTTCCCAAAGGGTTGGGGGTTGGCATAATGGTTAAGATGTTTGCTTTAGGCACAAGGTACAGAGTCTGATTTTCACATTTGAGAGAAATTGGCCATCTTTAAAATGGCCTGCAAGGGCAGCAAGCCTAGTAATTACCTATGAACGAGTACTGGCATTGCATATGCACTCATTTATATACCATATGGCATGGTTACAGCCAACTGCAAATGAATAATACTGCTTTTAAAAGACAGCAGATTGTGCATCTATCAGACACCATAAAATATGCATTATCACTATGCTGTCTTGTACTTCTGTGATTTTTTTTTGCCCACTGCCATTCTTGACTGTGACAAATATAGTTCCCAGGTAATGTCGACAGATGTACAACATGAGCACATATAGTTTGATATACATTGTAGAAATACTATGAAAGGCATATCTTTTAGCAGTAACATTTTGTAGCAACTTAGTCATAGACATGTATGCAGCTACAGTTCTCTTCTTGTGTGACATCTTAAGTGGCTATGCATTAAGATAACAAATCTGGTCAGCCATATTCCCAGGTTTCAGGAGAGAGAGACCCAATATGTTTTGGTTGCATCTCTTCAACTTTCATAGTCTATTTATGGGATGCTTTCACCAGAAGTCTGACATACACAAATGGGGCATTCCACAGAATGGGCAGCAGTGTTGCCCACACTGGAACTGCATATCATACATGAGAACTTCACTGGCATGTTGAGAAAGTCCACTAGAGCAATTAGACATGTACACATTAAATTAAATCATTTTTTTGTTTCTATTTTGCACCCAGTTTCCATTATTATGGGTAAGGACAATTCACTGGAGGTGCATTTTGCCAAACACTGTCTTATAAGATTTTATTAGTATGTGGACACAGTTATATGTATGTGTATATCTATCTGTGTATATATATATTTAAAATCCTCTCTCTTAATAATACAATGTTTGAAGTTACTTCTCATAGAAAATTATTAGGGATGATATTAAATGGTAATCTTAAATTTGACCTGCATATACAAAATTACATAAAAAGACTCCCCAAACACTTTCTCACCAATGCAACTGAAACTAAACTCGCCACTAACTTCCTCCCCTCACTGCTTTATAGTGCTCCCATTCTTACTAACCTCCAGCATCACAAAAAGCAAACTTGAACAAAGTTGTTATAAAGTGGTTAAATTTGCAGCAAACACCCCTTTCAGAACCCACCACTGTATAGCACTAAAAAGTGTCAAACTGGTTAGAACTATCCCATCAACTAACATAAACATAGCTTCTTAACACCTATGAAATTATTCAGTATCCATATGTTTGTCTAGTAATAAATAACAATTTACACAACTATGTTCCCAATCAGTCATTAAAATCCAGTGACCTAAAACTCCTCTCTGTCCACAAACCTATCAGTTCTGCTGGGCATGGTCTCTACTTAGACCATATTGCTAAGGCCTGGAACTCCTTACCTGTACCAAACAGAATAATATCCTTCTTCCATTCCTTTAAAACCATTCCAAAAGTGCCTAGCCAAAATCTGGTTCTGTTCTTGCTGAACTCCAGTATAATCTATATCCCTAGATATGATCAAGCATCTATTTGTATGTTACCTGTCCTTACTCCCCCTTCTTCACTCACTTCCTTACTTCAGTCAGTTTGACTCTCTAGCTAAATATACCATAATCCTGTTTTTATTCTTACTTCATATTGCAATTCCTGTTTGTATTATACTAACTTACTTTTAATTTATCTAACCTGGCTAGAATTTCTCAAAATATTAAATCATTGTCATATAAGTTGTATCTATTCTTAAAAATGTTTTCACATTAGTTTTAACTAGGTATAATTATTCAAATGGTAGGTGTTTTAGTCTTATTTTTCAAGATTGTAAAATTATTGTTCTTAAAATATTTTTGTAATACTTTGGAGTGTTTATTCCTTGGCATCCACTGTAAATGGGCAGCTACCCAGTCAGTTTTTCCAGATAATTATATGTCAATAAATAAATAAATACATGAAGAGATACTTCTCAAGAAAATGGTCCTGTAAACTGGAAGTATCTTTCATTAGTACTAGAAAAAAACAACCTTTCTTATAAATTCATACAGCTTATTAATCTTTTATATATCAGTTCACAAGCATACATTAAAATAGGTCCATTTACATCAGAACCAATAAAAATAACAAAAGGCACCAAACAAGGATGCCCTCTCTCGCCATTATTTACTTTAGTTATTGAGCCATTTGCTAACCTTATAAGATCTCACATTGATATTAAAGGAGTATCAAAGAATAAAGATTTAATAGTTAAGATTCAGTTATTTGCTGATGACATACTTTTGACTTTAAATGATTATAATAAATCTCTCACAACTCTTTTTACTCTAATAGAAGACTTCCAAAGAAAATCAGGACTCAGGGTTAATGAAAATAAGACAAAAATCCTGCCTATAAATTATGGTAATAAAGATATACAAGAAGATTTTAAGAAATATGTAGTAAAAGAATGACAGTTAAAGTATTTAGGAATAGCTATCGCAGAAAATATTAAAAAGATAATAGATTTCAATTACGAGTCTAGTCTAGAAAATATTGAAACCCTTATAAGTAATTGGAATAAATAATTCTTTACTATGGATGAAAGACTTTCTATAATTAAAATAATTATTCTTCCTAAAATTGTATATATAGTAAATCTCTTTCTCTACCTCCACCTAAAACCATTATAAAGAAATTTTATTTTAAAATCCTAAAATGCTTATGGTTTCCAAATAAACCAAGAATAGCACTAAATAACCATCTCAGAGACTTGTCAAATGGGAGCATTAGTTTACCAGATATTGAATTATATTCCATTGCTTCTGTCACCAAAACAATAATCTTATAGTCAAATTCCTATTATACTGCTAAATGGAAATCCGTTTTTGGACATTTTTTAATAGAATCCACTTTCTTGACACATCCTAATAAAGCTATATTTATTTTATTTATTTAACATTTGTTGAGCGGGAAAGTCCGACTAGGACAGAACCTATTTTCAGTGGAGGCCCGGGGAGAAATGCTCCAGACGCATGTCTTTGGAACATGGGAGGAAACCAGAATACCCAGAGAAAATCCCAGTGAACACAGGGGGGAAATGCAGACTCCACACAGAAGGCACCCCAGCCAAAAGTCGAACCAGAGAACATCTTGCTGTGAGGAGACAAAGTTAACCACTGCATCACCCCTCATAATTATATCCCTTCATAACTCCATGTACTGGTTACTAAAAGAAGAATTTATAAATAACTTTAACCCTAAAACTAACTCAGACATAATTAATATAACAATAAAAACACTGAGAACTTTTTTACTCAAAAATCGATCATATAAAGCATGGTTGATTATGATTGCTGACATTTTCCAATACCTACGCACAAAATAATATCACATCTTCCAATGAGCTGGCTATGAAAAACTTTAAAGAAAACAATTTAACATATTGTTCTCAATTGATGCATAAATAGAATGCTTTATCAACCCTATATGTACTAGACAAGTTTAATTTGGAGAAAAGAAAATATGGTTACATGTTCAGAATTGTGTACAATATGTTGAAAAAAGAATAGAGATCATGTAACCTACAGTTAAAAAATCCACCCCAAAGTTTATTGAATTTCTATTGATCTTTATAGAGCTAAAAATAGAAAGTAACAATATATTATCCAAAACATATAAAATTAAAAGAATAGAGATGCAATATGTTAAAGAATCGTACTGGAACTACTATAAGAATATAAACAAAGAATTCCCAAGTGAAGAAGATAAACAGTTAATTTTAAAATCATCTAAACTAACTACATCTTCACTTAAATAGAAACTGTTCGCATGGAAATATATGCATAGATCATTTTATACACCACATAAAATAGAGATCATATCTAAAACCAGAGTCATTGGTTGGAGATGTAAATCAGATGAGAAAGCTGATTGGAAACATATATTCTTTGAATGTGTTGAAGTTAAAACATACTGGGGAAAAAATATATTTACAGGCTTTATTCTCTGGTAAATTCATACTGACCAAATCCTTGATTCTCTTCAATGCTCCAATACCTGATTGTGTCACAAAGGTGACATATCCAATTTTGTGGAGCATATTGTCAATTACAAGGAAAGTAATAACAAGGAACTGGAAAAGTGGCATTGTTCCCTCTTTTAACGAATTCAGAAACATTGCTTCAGAAGTTAGCCCTTTGGGGATTATTACAATAAGAACAAGATCTACAAGAATCACCTCCTCATACAATTCATGGAAAGGACTAACTGAACTTTTAAATAAACAATGACTGATCTATGGAATAAACTGAAAATGTATACTTATGTCTAATTGTGTATGTTCAGACACCCTTTGTAAATAGTTGTTTTGTTAGTTATTCATATGTTTTTTTGGGTCTATATTAAAAGACCGAATGCTCACAACCGCGAATACGACAACCGCGATGAGTAAATGATGAACAGCTGAAACAGCGAAACACGTAAACATCGAAATACAGAACACCGCACAGATTTCCTTGGCCAGCAAGGTGTTTGTGGGGAAGAGTAAATATATCCTTTTCTCCACTGTAGTGTGATCTTGGAGTTGGTATATATAAGTAGGGGGTGTGGGGGCACAGCCCCCCCACATGGGGGGGTGCAGGGGGGCTTGCCCCCCTGCAAAAGTGTGTTTATTGAGGTATGTTTAAGTAAGTTTTACTTACCTGTATGGCGCTGTTGTTTTCAGAAATGTGTTCAGCATTCCGTATTTTGATGTATACGTATTTCGCTGTTTCAGCTGTTTGGCATTTACGTGTCGCAGTTGTCGTATTCGTGATTGTGAACATTCGGTCTTTTAATATAGACACTTTTTTTTCCTTATATAGAAAAGAAATTAATTCATATTCTAATCTGTTTGATATTAACATAACTTTTCATTGTTACTGAGAATTATTATTGTTTATGCTTGGTTTGAAACTCTAATAAAATTATTAGAAAAAAAAGAAAATGGTCCTGCAGTTGTAACACTATTACTAAGACTTATTATTATTTTAAATATTACCCTGTCTATAATTTACAATCTCAATTAAATCATACCTATCAATAAACAGTTCTGCCATTATACCAACCCCATTTCTAATTCCCTTTATCATGCAATCAAATCAGACAAATATTCCAAAATTCTCACACTTTTACTAGAGAGCATTTCTCCATGGGCTTCTGCTTACAAGGGACTTTGCCAAGTTGGATTTTTCCAGCAATGATAAATAAATAGCTAGACAAATATATAGATAGATGTTATTGGATGGATACTACTAATTTTCATGTGCTTGTTTTTCCTAGTTTCCAGGATGGTGACTTTGTACTGACTGTTACATTTATAGTATCACATTTTTTGGACTTTGGGACACATGTCAGTATCATTTTTTGGTTGTCAAGCTGCTTGCTGCAGCTGTGACAAGCACCTTGCTATGGTCACTAGCACACAATCAACTTCATCACAGAATAATTAATTTATGAAGCCTTGATATCCTCATGGCTTCATAAATGAAGGTGGGTACTGCACTCCCACTCCACTGCCACCTTCCACCTGCAACTTGCACCCAGAGCAGCTTCCCTTTGCCCTACTCTAGCTACAGCTCTGGAAGCTGATGGCTTGCTTTTTGCAGCCTCAAAATCATTCATAAGGTAGTTGTTTTGGTATCACCTTTGAAGAACTGAAAAAAACATCAATGTAAGAAGTAATACATAAGTTGATTTATCTGATATGTGTGTTGTCTTTACTTAACTTGATGATTATGGCATTTTTAAAAGAGTTATATTTCTGTTTTAACATGCATGTGTATTTATGGGGTCTATATTATGTAATCGAAAATTCAGTTCAGCAAACGGCATCGACAATGCCGTTCAGCAAACTGTTCATAGTGAGATCATGGTACAATGAAGATCTAAAACTTTTCCCTTTCCTCGATGTAGTGTGATCTCGGAGTTGGTATATATATATATATATATATATATATATATATATATATATATAAAATTAGCAGGGGGTTTGGGGGGGTGCAGCCCCCCACAAGAGAGAATTCGATGAATGACATTTTCGATGTAAGTGCTGTTCGCTGAACTAAATTTTTGATTATATAATATAAACCCGTATTTATGCAGTGTTTTACTTATCTGTATTGTATCTTCTGATTTCTCTCTTAGATCAAATAGTGTTTGCCAGAAGGTTTTTAATGCATTTTGTGTGTGTGTGTGTGTGTGTGTGTGTGTGTGTGTGTGTGTGTGTGTGTGTGTGTGTGTGTGTGTGTGTGTGTGTGTCTGATGTGACTCCTTGGTAAGAGTGACTGCTTTCTGTTGCTATGTGGATTGTTGGTCTATTTTATGTGTTATTCAGTTCCCATCTCTTTCTACACTGCTTCCTTTCCACTGTGTGGTGTTTATGTGCTTGCTTTCACCAGGAAGTTATTTTTTACCATTTTGCCTGTCTTACACTGTTTCTGATCAAGTAATGCATTTACATTTTAATTTTGATGCTTTTGTTACTGTAAATAGTATCTGTTTTGTCACATATCTTATTTCTGTTTTGCTTTATTTTACTTTTATTATTTTATGTAGATGTAGTAATGTATTTGAATGGGCTAGATTGTTTTACTGATTTAGTGGTTGTTTTTGGAGTATATTTGTGTTTGACAATTTCCCCTGCTATATGACTTTTCAAAATGGTGGCTGGTTATTGGATTTTGAAGTCTATGAGGAAGAAGAGACCTATGACTGAATGTGAGATATAGGTGGACTGCTCCAATTTACTCCCATATGGTAGAATAGATTTGATGAGGAGACATCTAGCAATCTGAATGGTCTGTGTTCTTTATCCAGTTTATAAGAAATGCTATATATTAATCATAACTGTGTCAGTTGCTTTTTCACATTTTGTTGTATAACACTGGACCTTGTAATATAGTTACACTGGACTATTGTAAGGACACTACACCTGTGTAGGTTGTAAAAAATTTGTGAATGGTGGCATGTGTGTATACTGTCACAGACATGGTGTGAAATCAAGTGCATGATAGTGGTACTCCAGGACATGGTATGATTACTGTAAAGATATGTGAAGGCTGCCAGCCTAGCTAGCTAGAATTTTGTAGATAATTCTATGTCATTGTAAATATGAATATAATCCACAGGCTTGTCCTCTTAAATATAAGAAAACTGTATTAAATGTTGAACTTCAAAAATGTAACCACAGTGCACTCTGGTAGAAGAAAGCTGATAAGTAAAGCATTGCATGGCTGCTTGATCTCAAAGCTCGAAGACATAATGTTTGGACTGAGGAATTCCTTTTATTGTTTTGAGACCAGAGGTAATTACTAGATTTTACATATATAATGTCTTTTATTGCTGTATTTTCCTGGCCAGGTGCAAGATCAAAGAAATGTTAAAACTCTGAGTTTCTGAGAAGAATGATATAATCTAAAATGAGTCAGCAGTGATGTATTACCAATTTAAAGAGATCTCAGAGAGAGAATCAGAGCATTTTGCATTTGTCTTCAGAAGTGACCACTCACCAGTACTCTGCCTTTGCTCTATATGTAAGTTTATTTAGAACTGTGATTGCTCTTATTGCTCTTAGAGTTAGATAGGAATCTAGTCAGATTTAGTCTGTTTCTATATTTATGTCAGACTATTCTACTGTATTATTTTAAGCATTTTCCTGTGATTTCTGAACTACTGACTAGCACTGTGTTGAATTGTTGAATGTTGAAGTGTTGAATTTTTTTTTTCTCTCTTTTTTTTCTCTTTTTTTTTTTCTATCTTTTTTTTCTCTCTTTTTTGTATATATTCTTTATTAATATTTTACCTTAATGCCATAATAATTCATTAAGATGCAAGACATGTTTACATTAAGATTAGTGTTGTATTTTCATTGTTTTTAATTTTAATGTTTTCTTTTCATACTGCATAATTCTGATGCATTATTTTATTATTTTTTCATTTATTTATATATGATTTTGGAAGAATGAAAGGAATATCATAAAGAAATGTTCAGTTTAGAAGTAATATATATAGGAGTTGCTTTGATTCTAATTTTAATTTCAATATTCAAGCATTACAGCCTCTCACTTGATGCGGCGTAGCCCTAAATGGGTTACTATGCTATTTAAATACATCTAATGCATGTAATGGTTGTTCCGATTTATTATTTTTACCTTATTTTTCACCTTCAGTATTGAGGTGGTATAGCCTTTTAATTCATGTGGCATTTTTACAAATGAGTTTTTATGCTATTCAAGTAAATACCTGATGTAATGAGCAATCATTCAATTGATTAATTAATTAAGTCATATTGTCAGGAGGTATAAAAGATGTATGCCATTACATTTGTTTTAAACTTGTCTGAAGAAGCGTGCATTGGCAGCACGCGAAAGCGCTTACTTTCCTTGGATTTCATGTAATAAAGCTGCTGTAACGTTCGTGGTGGTGGTCTGCCTGCTTTTCTTTATTACTGTGTTGAATTGAGAAGATTTGTATTGTGTTTTTATTATTTATTATTAAATATTTTAAACCTTTCTGCTGTGGCTGTTTTGTGTAGAGATAATTTAAGCTCTAGAGGACATTGCACGTATATAGTGATACTGTATAAAGCCACTCCAAATAAGCCTTGCTGTTCATCACACTTACTAATTGGATAATAATATTGCACAGTAATAATTGGACAACCTTTGTTAAGGGCCTATTAGTAGATGATAAGAGTAGTTGGTGGCAGTGATTACTACCTTATAGCCTGGCAGGAGGGGGCATAGCTGGAGAACCTGTGCCAGCCTTCCGCAGGAGTGTCTGTGTGTTTGTATATAAACCACATCTCAAAGTGTGTGTGTGTCAGCTACTTGGGCAGAGACACAAAGAATGATTGAACAGAGAGGACACTGGAGGTTTTGGCTTGACTACTCAGCTGAGATCTGTACCCTATAGCTGTGCCAGTGGGGAATCTTATTGGGGATCTGGAGAGAAAGGGAGAAACCAGCCTCAGACTGACTGTGATCTCTGTGTGCTCTTAAGGAAAATTGTACTTTACTGTGTGTATTTGTTATCCTTCCCAATGTGGATGCCCCTCGTTGGTGTTAGTGGTGAGGACTGAGGCTCCTTGATTACTGGGCCAGTGCACGGGCATCACAATTGCTTTCACAGTTTAGCAGATCCTTACAAAGGAGCTAACACTATCTATATATTAGCAACTAGCATAAAGATGAACTTGTTATATCACAAGTTAGGAAGAAAGTATCTTGCAAGACTGTGTTAGTCTGCACCCTAAGTATAGTTGTTTTGGAAAAGCATCAGGAGCATCACTAGCCTATAAATAGTATATCTTGCATCCATGCAAAGAGTGACTGTTTGTAACAACTTCTGTGGTAATTGTTAAAGTTCAGTATTCATTTACAGTCTGTTTTTTATTCATTATGTTCCAAATTCTGAGTTATAACCAGCTACTGAGACTTTGGTGTATTACTTATTCACAATTTTAGCTTTTCAGAATGAAATCATACAGCAGTACTATTATATTTGTTGATATTGACATAGCTCTGACTTCTGTAACATAATATTGTTTCACTTTATGAGTAAATAGTTACAAGCAAAAACTTGAAACTGACATACACAGATGTTAGCCTTGGAAGCTGCTCTTTAACTACTAATATGATTTTTTTTTTCATTTTAATCATTCACTTTTTAATTAGATTTTTATATAGTTGTCTGAAGTAGAAAGTAAAACACCTACTTTTCAGTTTGTTTATATTTTAAGTTTTAAATTATTAAATAAAAATTGACTGATTGCATTCTTTCCTCTCCTTTTCCTCAGTGATTTGTGTTTAAACTGAGTAGGTATGAGAATAGAATATTATTACGTTTTCTGCCTAGATGACATAGTAAGGAGGTTTTTAAACAATGTAATACTTGTAAAAGGTTGACAAATCACGAGATATCTTCTGAAAGCATTTCAGGTAAACATGTTTTGACAAGGATATTTTGCCAAATATGTCCACATTGACGTAGATTAGGTGGGTCTTCAATTTTTCACAGAAATCTCTCACCCTCAAAGATCCCTCATGTTGAGTGTGGAAGTACTAACACTGATAAAAATTTATCAATAACTCCAATTGATGTAGAGTCAAGTACTCCACTTTTAAACACTAACAGTCTAACTTACGCATGACTATGGTAAAGGTGTATTCAGATACCCCTCTAAGATTATTGTTAAAGCCTCTTCCCTAGGCCTCCAAAAGTTTTCATTCTGAATCAGAAATAAAAGGAGCATACTAAAAGTTCAAAATGGGATTAATTTAACTTAACCATTCATCTAGTAAAGATGACTGCATGACAAAAGATAATTTTCTCCCGCTAAGAAGTGTATTCAAATGAATGATCTCATAAGTTCACTGTTAGATAAAGTTCCTTTGTTAAAAAGAAAAAAATATTCTCATTTGATCAAAGCCTTCCATCTCCTGAAATTACAAGTAAAAAGAGATGGTCTTCCCCTTGGAAGGTCAACTGAAATGCCTGCTGTGGGCCTTGTTTGTAGCACGTAAGGTAGACCTATTCATAACACTTGAGGAAGTGTTGCAAGTTGACATTATTTTATAAGGCATTTTAGATCTTAGGATGATCAGCTATAGATTCTGTGTTAGATAAAGAAGACAGTTGGAAACCCATACTTTTATAGATCTGTAGGTTCTTTCTAAACTTACTGCCAAAAGACACCATCAAGAGGCTCAGCCACATCGTCCAGTGCTGTTGGGAAACTAGCAGTGTCCTCATTAAGCAGACTTTCACCACGTGTTCTGAGCAAATTTTGACCAGGAATAGGTACCATTATTTATTTCATGCTGCATTCACCTGGCGGTGCTTCCTGTCTTGAGTGAGGCTAAGATCTATAGGTACATTGTTATGTCACACCATCTGATCCAGAAAGTACTGGAGAGGCATAGAGATGGGTTGGCATTACAGCAAGAGACCTTTGTTGCTGTGTTACAAGATGTGATAAAATGGTGGCCCCTACACTACAGGGTGACTCAGAGTGTGGCTTCATACAGTGTGTAGGCTGTGAGATGACTTGATGCAGCAGCCATTGCTCTTGAATGACATTAGATGGAGAATACTGACACGCATGATGAAAGGTGAAAGCATAACTTGCAACTGTTCCTGATTTTGCAGTCAATGATTTTTCATTTGTTTTCTGCCTTGTCCCTTGTAAATGCTTTAATTTTGTTGGCAAATCACTGAGGATTATAGACAATCTATAATGTCAGACTTTAGAGATTAGTATTTCTTATTGTTTGGAAAGCATGTACAACCTACTATTCTATTAACTTTTTAAGTGCATTGGAGTAAGATTTAAAAAATCCTCCATAATGTTAGGTCTTTGTCCCTCAGTTATTTTTGACTTTGTCCAGAATTCTTGAGTAAAGAGGTTGCGAGGTATGGGCAGAAGTACAAAGCACATATCTGGCCATACCTTGTAGATATCTGGTAGACATAGTTACCATGATGTCCATGGACTGCAACATGTGTTATTGTAGGGATCAATTTCCAAAGAACAAATAGAATAAAGGAAATAACTACTATACAGTTATGGTCTCACTATGTCACTGTTCCTTTTCTGTGCCTCTGTCATGACAGTTACATTTTTTAATTTACTGCTTTCATGTGCATCCCTAGCATTCTTGCCACTCTGCCTACATAGCCTACTATTCCTGCTTACCACTTATATTTAACATTTTTACTTCTTCAGATTTTATAGAGACGGTACTGCAATATCAAAACTCACTTCCCACCTTATTAATTCTATTTGCACATTACCCTTGTCCACATCACCTGTGTATGTTTTGTTTCCTGTACATTTCTGCCCTATGCACCCACTCCTATCTTCTTTTTATTTTATCTCTATGGCATAACACATGTGTGTCTACATGACTAGCCCCCCCCTTCTGTCTTATATGGATATATGTTTTTGTTGCCTTTTCATTGGTGCATAGGCGCATACTAGGCTAACAACCACTAGGGTCTTTATAAGCCTAGCCATGCAACCCAACTGTGACCCACACATTTGATTTATATAGGTGAGGATTCACTGACTGCCTCTGTCCATCAAAGATGTAGGACCCAGATGAGGAGTGAATTTATGGTTACCCATTCACTGGTCCAAGTTGTGCTTAAATAGGAATAGGGAGAAACTCTGCTTCACATGGATGGGAAGCCTGTTCCAGAGAATGGGAATTCTCTAGTAAACATATCCATCTCTCCAACATGTCCTATTTATGTTGGAAGCAAAATTTAGGACTTTTAATTTAGCAGTTCCTATGCCGCTTGTTTTCCAGATGTGCAAAAAATTCATCAAAACAGGGTCTAGAGATGTCTTGTATGCCAGACAAAGATTACCTCTCAGAAGTCTGGACAATATTGAGTTAAGAGACAGGGCTTTGAGGCAATCAGCATAGGAATTTCCCTGTACTCTTTTTGTAAGGAACTGCATATGTCTCATCAGGTACATACCGAAGGGGGAATTATACTCTATGATGGGTCTATTGAGGGCAGAGTACAGTAGTATGATGACCTGTCTGGACAAAGATGCCATACCCTTGTTTATAAGTTGATCAACATAGAATGATTTTCTTACTACCTTGGACACATGTTGTTTGAAGGCTAGGTTACTATCTACATGCGTTCCTAGATCCCTGACTAGTGAAATAACTTCTAAGGGTGTTTTATTGATTATGTAGTTACCTGGGGTGGTAGACTTCCCAATAGGTATTATAATGTATTTCTTGGCATTGGGTTTTAAGCCATGGTTTTGGCACCAAGCATTTGTCTACATTAGACCTTTCTGAATGGTGTTCAATGACTGTTCCCCATTTGCAATCAGCTGTGAACTTGGTCAGCCAAAAGCCTTTGACACTGGCTTTGACATCTGAGAAGTAGATGCCAAAGAGGAGTGGGCCCAGTACAGAAGCCTGAGGTACTCCACTGGTGACCAGCCTCTTTGTGGAGTAGTCCTCACCGATTCTAACCTCCTGGGTCCTATCAGTGAGCCAGCTATATATCCAGTGTGTTATAAAGGGGTTTATACCTAGTTCTGTTAGTTTATTGGGGTATTTCATCAAATGATTTAGCCATATCTAGGTAGATAATATGCACCATTTCCCCCTCATCCAGTGCCTTAGTGACTTTTTCAAAAGAGACCACCAGATTCAGTAAACATGACCTTCCTTTGACAAAGCCATACTGGGATGGATCTGGTGTCTGGAGGTCTCTTATGGCCTAATTGATATTTTCCATGATAATTCTTTTCATGGCTTTACAAATAAGAATAGTCAGACTAATGGGTCTGCAGTTTCCAAGATCTATTGAAGGTCCACCCTTATGAAGGGAGATGACCACGGAAGTCCTCTAGTCATGTGGCACAAAGCCTGGTTTAAGACTATAGTTAAATAATGATTCCAGGAGTCCTAATAAATCATATTTTAGACTATTTTGAAGAGGCATTCCGGAATGTTATCAGAGCAACTTGAGGCTGTGTCCCTGGCTTTTATGAGTGCAGCCAGTGAGCCAGTACATACTCCTTAGTTATAGTTGGGAGGGTAATGTTTGAGGGTTCCTTTGAAAGGATAGTTGGGGGTGAGAGGAGGGTAAATTTGGAGCTGAATATTACCAACTAAGTGAATGTAGCACCATTAACCAACTGTTCAGCACAGTTTATGCTGCCCTTGAGGTTTCTGACATAGCTGTAGAAGGTCTTATGGTTATCTTTCTTATGGAGGGCGCTATCTTAACCTCAAAGTTGACTTTGCTTGACCTAATTAGCCCCTTTAGTTGCCTATTTACTTTGATGAGAGAGTTTCTTTCTTTATGGGAATTACCCTTCCTGATTTTTTCCGTATTTTCCTTTTGTTGTATATCCTGTTTAATTTTGGATGCTACCAGGGCAGTTTGTATCTAGGGCTAGTCCTGAGCTTACTTCTGGTAGGTACAGTAGCCTCTGTGCAGCCATTGACATGGTTGCACAGGTTTTCTCTGAGCAATTCAGCATAGGCTGCTGTGTTCTCTGGGTTTGAAGGAGCATTGGATTGTTACTGGTTTTAATGGGACTACAAAGTTGATTTTGATTTTGAAGTAGACAGCTTTATGGTCAGACCTTACAAAAGAGGATGAGACATTGGGAGGAGGTGCAGCATTCTCCTGTATTTGTAAGTATGAGGTCCACATTCACTACCTGGTCAAGGGCGTTTTTATTTACAAAGTCCAGGAATCTCTGTGTCAACAGATGTGAAGCTGTGTAGGATTTCCAGTCTATAGAGGGGTAATTAAAGTCTCCCATAAAAAGGGTGTTAGGTTGGATGGTAAGTGTCTACAGTTGATCCACGTACACATTGTGAGTTTCTTGTGATATGGAGGGTATCCTATAGCTGGCTAGGATATGGTACAGAATTTTGTTCATGGTGAGCTGCATATGTAGGAACTCCAGCACATCATCCTGTTTGACCAACCTAGAGGTATGCTTGTTACTGATGTATCTTGAGACACCTCCTCCTTTAGCCCTTGTCTGTGCAACTACTGGTCTAAAAGTGTGGAAGGCACTGAAACCTTGCAATGACAGGGTACGCTCTGCTGATTTAAACCATCTCTAAGTAATTGCACAGAGGTCTATATTCTCAAGTGTGAGGAGAGTTTGGAGGGAGTGTAGCTTTTTATTTATGATCCTGGCATTGAGCAGTAAGGCCTTGAGGTTCAGTTGAGCTGATTTTACTATATCAGCAGGTTTGTCAATTTGGCATTGCCTAAAAAGGGCACTTTGGGGTGGATGATGTTTTACTGAGTGTTCAAAAGCCTAGAAAGGAGAGGTGCAAGATCATCCTTGTCAATTCTTATATGATCCCCTGCAGCAACAGTCTACTCTATAGCCTCTTTGTGAGGTGCACTGTGTTAACTTGCCCATGTATCTCTATCCTTATCAGTGTATACCCTGTAGGTCCCACTGTCTACCTGATTGGATCCACAGTGTTCACACTTTGGTGAGCTACACTGGTGTGCTTGGTGGTGTTCCAATAATGAAGCATGGCCTCTTGTGACACATGCCACCTTGTACTGCTAGACATGTACTAACTTTGCCCTAGCTGTACCGTCCTGTGATTTTACATATGCTATGATGTGAGCTAAACCCACCAATTACTGTACACCTGCACACAAGCCTGCTACGTGTCTTCTTTTAGTGTGATACCCTATAGGGTTGTGCATGGCATCTTCCATGACACATCTTTCTTGTCTACATGTCCCTTTCTGCTTGACAGATGACTGTTGTTGCCATTGCTTGCATGGCATACTACTACTATAAAAGATGCAGCATGCTATCTTGCACATGTAACCCTGGCAGTCAGCCTCTGCAAGCACTGTCCTCTGGCATCCTATTCTCCCCAGAAACATATGGTTCTTATGGTGTTTTCATGTCTGTTATTTGACAGTTTGCACAGAAGATTAAGGCTATGAGTTGTCAAGCTTCTTGTCATTCAGGGTTTGATTCCCTCTGCTCCATTTGCCTAGTTATGTGACTCTAAACAAGTCACTTAACCAGACGGTGCTCCAGAACTGAGTCTGACAAAGGTCTGTGTGCATCAGTGCTCTACCCTGGTTAACAAATGCAAACAAATGAAAGTCTTCCTTGTTTTTAGTTCTCCTTTCTGTGGCAGTCTATACATGAATTTTTCATTGTATTTATAACTGTACAAGCAATTGTTTCATATTGTGATTCAAAGCATTTTACAGCACTCTGCTGCCTCCTTGGGTTTATTTGCACTGTAACTTATAAAGGTATATGTTTTGTCAGCTGTAAAACAATGGGTTCTCATATGCACAGAACAGCTATGCAATATTTACACTGTACCATATAATTACTATTTCTCAAACATCCTAGACTTTAAAAAAATAAATAAATAAAGCGGTACATTTGGTTATTGATATCTACATCCCACACAATACAAATTAAAGGAAAATGAAAATCAGGATAAGCTTTTCTATATAAACAGTGACACAGCAAATGTAACGCTGACAGCCAGATGGGTGTCAATACATCCTGAAGCTTGTCTACAGAAATAGCATGCAAATCGGTACTTAAGTTACATACACTAGTTTGAGATTCTTGTAACTATCAACCAATAATTCGCTACATAAAAATATGAGCTCATGAAAAAGCACATGATTCTCTGGCTTCCTTATTTTCAGGAAGGAATACACAGAAATTCCTCTGCCAATCCTCGCCAAGCCATCATTCCAAAAAAACAAGACAGATTCACAGACATGCAGTGCATAGTGCAGTGGTAATCAGCATGTGTAGCAGTCATGCAAAGGGTGTGGGCAACTGAAGACGATGCCAGTACATGTCTGCTTAGCTATGAATTATCTCACACAGTGAATCCCACAAATATCAGTGATACACAGGTACATAGTGCTTGTCTATAAATCCAAGCCACTGACTCATTTTAAACCATGATCCAAAAAAGTTATATCCTTTCTTTCTTGAGCTGATACTCTCCAAATATGGAGGTCTCCTGACCCCAGTATTTAAACTGAGGTGATGCTCACTGCACAGAGCACTATAGCATTGTGTTAGTGGAAGGTCAAAAAGTGTGGCACTCTCTACTAACATGCTGGGGTAACAGAAAGAAGTAGGAAACATGAGCATTCAGGCATGAAAATCAAGAGCAAATACAAAATCTTTCTCAAACAACAGAGGTCTATAATCCCAAATTCTGTTTTTAACATCTGACTATAAATATTATTTATGAGACTGAGTACTGCTGTTTGAGATGTGAAATGCAAAATGCAGTCCTACCCAAGGAGGAAGTAATTTTTGCATTTTATTGAAATCCCACCTGTAATACAAGGGTGGATGAATTTACAGGAAGTTTTTTAAAATTCTAGACCTAATGTACTTATTTTAAAGTGAACTGTTTATCCAGTAAGATGAAAAACACCATTATTACCATAAGTACAAAGTTATTCTTTTATTTCAAGTATAAATGGCACTTTTTGTGCCTCGCCTGTCAGTCTTTTGATGATTTTACAGAATTACATCAGACATCTCCTGTCCATCTGGAAAATTCTACTTAATGAGCTGATGCCCCATAAAAGCAATGACGTTTTAGTTATGGTCCCATCAGTGCAGTATAACAAGCTCATCATAGTGGAAATTGGCAAAACAATTGCTTTCTATAAAAGTTCTGTGTGGGCATTAAGTTATTTAAAGAGATCAGTAAAACAGCATTGAAAAGTAGCCAACGGATTTCCTGGGGATGACGATTAGAACTCTTTTCGGCACATTTACAAGTCCCAGGTCTTTTGAAAATCTTGAAATATACATTGTTTTCATGTATGTTCTAATTTTATCATTAAAAAAGTTTAGCTGCTTAAATTCTTAGCTCATTGGTAAACATTTAAGACAATTGTTATAGTAGATTATATCATATAAATAACCCAGCTATATATTAAGTATGGATCCAGGGGACATCTCGTTGATAGTTTTCATCAGGGGCTGCTTTTATTGTTGTGTGATGTTCTAACAGCATTTTCTTCCCTCTATCCTAAAGTGAAGTAAGAAGTGAAAAGTCTCACCTAAATTAAAGCTTTCAAGTACAAAAAATAAACTACCTTTACTTAATGCACCAAGCTCTCAGCTCCAATCCCTAGACAAGGCCAGGGGCGGCTCCTGGTATCGGACTGCCGGACTGCAGCCCTCCCACCTAGAAAAAAAAAGAAAAATTTTTTAAACTAAAAAACAAACAGGGAAAAAAAAAAAAAGCACGAGTCCAAACTGCCTTTATCAGCAGTCCGGATAGAGATAGACTGGTACCCAGCAATCATTGCTGCAAATGCACCCAGGAATCAGTGCGGGGACAACCGCACAGAAGAGGAGGTCCGGACTGATTCAGCTGCAGGCAGATCCAACCAGGACTGAGAGAGGTGAGCTGGATTGCTCTGTGTTGCGGTTGGTTCTTGCTGCTTCAGGTCGCTGGATTGCTCGGGTGGTTTTGCTGCTTGGATTACTTCAGGTCGCTGGCTGGAGTTAGGTGTTTGGTCGCTGGGTGAGACATACATCAGTGTGTGTGTGTGTGTGTGTGTGTGTAAAATGCCCCAGTTACTATATACTGGTGGCTAGAGAGAGCAAATGGTGGTGGATAGAGATACTCAGGCTTGAACCCTGTACCTTGCATGCAGGTGGCAAGGACCTGAATTCCCTATCCACCACCATTTCTAAAAACAAACTTGCAGATTTTTGCTTATATTTGTTCTGTTCCTCATAAAATCTGTGGTTTCTGTATCTACATTTTTCCTTGCAGAGTCTGTAGTGTAGTGATGCACTGGTAGCATTGTTGCCTAACAGCTACAGGTTCTCTGGTTTGAATCTTGGCTGGGGTGCCTTCTGTGTGGTGTCTGCATGTTCTCTCATCTTGCAAAGATGTGATTGGCATTTCTCTCTGCTCTGCTGAAAATTGTCTTTTGTTCCAAGTCAGACTAGTTTACTGGTTAAATGATTAAAAAATAACAGGCATTTGAATTTCAGACTTCATATTCTTCAGAAAGTACATGGTAACACAAAATTGTTCTAGCAGTTGTCTAAGTTTATAACATGGATATTTGAAATTTGTCCCTATTTCTGGGACTGTATTCCCCCATTATTGGCTTTGTCCAAGTATTTGTGCTTGAGAGTTATCTATGGTGAGAACTGTATTCATTGAATGTTTGGGGGCTGTAATCCCCCCCCCCCATTACTGACTTTGTCCACATGTTTTTTGCTAAGAGGTTGAGAGCTATAGTGAGAGCTGAATTCACTGAATATGTTTGGGGGCTGTATTCCCCCCATTATTGGCTTTGTTCAGGTGTTTTGTGCCAAGAGGTTGACAGCTATGCTGAGAACTGAATTCACTAAATGGTAGCCATTTAAGTTTGTCTTTCTCTCTTTTACAAAACAGCTGATTTGGCATAGTGATATGATTCTCTGATTGTTTTGCACAGGGTCCCCTGGGTTAAAGACGTGGCAGTGAAATGTATGGTGGTAACACAGCATTTTATTCTAGCAACTTTCCAACATTATACAAGCAATGTTTAAAATGTGTCCCTGGTTGTCCCCCCCAATAAATTTTGGCTTTTTCCAGATTTCTTGTGCTGCAAAGTTCAGAGATACAACTGCGTGTCGAGTAGATTTTACAAGGAGCTGAGAGCTGCAGGGGAACAAAACTTTAGTGCTGCTTATTCTGAGTCTGCTTGCATTAATAGCACAACAGGTAGTGTACTTGCTTTTGATGCAGAAGGCTGTGGGTTCTACTCCCACAGTAGATAGATGCATTGCTGATACTGTACTGTGTTGTAAAGTGGGTGGATGCTGCAGTCCTTTTTGGCAAAGATACCTAAAGTAGTAACCATGAACCTGCTATCAGTTTGCCATACAGTCCCTATTGCGATATTACTAGCTTATTTTTTTTTTTAATGCATGCAACTTTAGGCAATTTATTCCTCAAGGGCAACAGGCACTTTATTTGTAGATGAATAAACAGTGACATATAAAGTTGTTTGCTAGCAGCAACCTCTTCATTGTTACAAATTTCTTTAATGTGGAATTATTTAGATGATTTTTACTTCAGAAATTGTGTGTATTTACTGATACTGTTGGACTGTAGAAGGTTGAGTAGACTTTTATGATGGAAATGTTCTGAATTGGGTAGTTTTGTCATTGGTGCATGCATTTTGTTTCATTGTTTACTGGAAAAATGTTCAAAACAATAAATTTAAAATGCCATCTAACAACTGTACTGTATTGTACAAGGAATATAATTTAGTAGAATCAGGAAGGTGTATCAAAGAGCACATGTATGTTTCATGTGCAAGGGGCCTATGATTTGAAAACAGCCCAAAGTTAATCTTTATCTGCCACTGGCAAAATGTATTTTCTTTGAATGTGGGTTTCAATGCGTTTCAAGGGCAGAGAAGTTTTTAATGCTAAGCCTGTTTTCATTGTGAGACTGTGTTGCTTTATTTAGCAGATGTCTTAGTGTTTGTGCTGTAAAATGCAAAATAAAACTTTCAAATGAAATCCAGATCATCATAGAAGTAAAGCAGTATGCACATTAGTGTTTATGGTAAATGGAGTGAAATAGCCAAGTAATGGATCATTGGAATGGCTGCAGGGGGGAGGGCTCCATTCGACCATGATTTTGTTAGGGGGAAGGGCGGCAAACTCAAAGACAGCCCCAGCTGAACTATACCTCCCAACTGTCCAGATTTTCACAGAATGAATAGATTTTTGCTTCTTATTTTGGTTTGTTCCTCATAATATTTGTGGTTTTCTGGAAAATCATTTAGGAATTAAGTCACTAAATAATGACACTGAGTTTCAGACTTCATAACCTTCAGAAAAATGCATGTTGAAGTAAGACCTGCTCTATCAACTGTCTCAGTTTATACAAGAGCAATTTTTAGTACTGTTTATGTTCCCCCAATATATTTGGCCTTTTCCAGATTTATTGCATTAACAGGTTGAGAGGTACATGCAAATAAATTGCTTTATAGAATTAGGCATAGCCAAACCTCTCAACTGTCCCCGAATTTGTCTCAAAATGTTGCTCTTCCCCCTAATAATCCCTCCGCAAAATAGCAATTTTGGAAGAAAACATGGAGGGTTTACTATTTAGAAATAACTGTAATAATCAGAGTTATAGATTACTTTTATTTCAGAAATGCATGTAGATTCTTTTATTTTGTCAGCTGCTCAAGTTAGCAGTACTATTATTAAAAAAGTGCCCCTTCTTTGACAGGTTCCCAGCTGTATTGTGTGGCTATTTTATATTTTTGCATCACATTTTTGGTCCAATTTTCATAAAATTGTTTTTTTGGCAAATTAGTGGTAAATCATTAAAGACTGAAGTTAGAAAATAATGACAGACATTTGAGTTTCAGATTTCATATCCTTCAGAAAATTCATACTAATGCAAGACCTACTATTCTATTATCTTTCTAAGTTTATAAGAGCAATATTTAAAAATTATCCTTATTGTTGGGCCTTTGTCCCACTTCTATTTATGGCTTTGCTCTGAGGGTGAGGTATGACAAATGTGTCAGGGCCATCAGTCAGCCAGAGACATTTCAAATTGTGACATACTTGTTGCACCCCACCCCCCATGTAGTGACTCTGGATGTGTCCAAGCAAGGCAAGGAGCAGTTGTGCAGTGTAAATGTGCAGGGTATCCCCCCATGCAGTGTAAATGTGCAGGGTATCCCCCCATTCAAGGTAGACACAAGTACCACAGTGGCTTTTCATCTGTTCCTGATTTTGCAGAATGGTCTGGTTTCTGTCATATTTTTGTACTGTTGATTTATGCTTATTACTCAAAGTGCCTGTTGCTCTGTGTTTTAAGTAGCAATGCTTTAATGACTATCATGTAAGCTTGTCTGAGATCATAACATGCAAGTAAGCTTTAATAAGCATACTGTTAAAGAATTGCCAACATTGAAGCCTTTCTGTTGTTGCCATGCAGAGAATACTTAACTAGATAATGTATAAGTGTTGGGTATTGAAATGCATATGACAGTATTTGTAATAAAGGACAGGATTACATTATTTTAAGAAGCTCATTACACTTGTTGGAGACTTCCAGTGATCACTGAGGGCTTTACCCATAAACTAAACAGAATGCCATTCATGTGTGGTCCATAACCTGTACAGTAATCCTTTAAGCAATGTATCTTGAGCTTGTTTGTTTTTCATTTTTTACTTTGATCATGTTTTCCCCATGAAACAAGTAGATAGTTGTCAGGCAGCAGGTCTTGTTTGGATAAGAAACATTTTCAAGTGGGGGCATCACAGAGATTGCTACTTTCAGCATGTTACTTGGTACTTTAATAAAGCTGAATATAAATTATAATGCAGTGCAAGGAGAAGCGGTTTGAGTTGAGTGCTGCATGTTTTTCTTATACTTGATTTTGACTGGCATTCCAGTAATGTATTTAAAAAGTAATTTATTTTTTCATGCCTCACAACCTTTTTGTTTCCATCTAGATATTAAGTAAGCTGTCAAGCAGCCAATACATTGAAATATTTTTATTCTTTTATACTTCATTTGTCTTGATTGGACTCTCATAATGAGGGTTTGGCACCCAGGGTAGCATATTTAATTAAAGTTTAGTTTTTGTGGTTTTGAGCATAGCTCGTCCCCTTTCTAGTTGTCCGCACCCCTTCCCATTGACTCCACCCATTCGGCTATCTCCTGCAGCCCCCCTTTGATTTGAAGTCACCAGCCGCCACTGGACAAGGCTTAGTGCTTCCTTTCCCTTCAAGCTGTTACTACAGTACTGTGTTAATTGTTTATTCTTTCTAAAGAAAATGTAAATGCTAAGCAGACAAAGTATTTATATTCCCTAGTTTTAAATTACAAGATGAAATCATCATGGTGTCAAAGGGATTTAGGAGTCTCATAAACTGTCAAATGCTCTATCTGTCCCCCACTGTTCATCTAAGTAAAAATGTTCCTCAAATTCTGTCCTTCATATTCTTCTTAGCAGTCTATTGCAGTTCTTAACCATTGTGTTTTAGAATCCATTTCAGTAAATATATGTAATTTCCTCTTCATACTTTAAACACAATCCACTTGAGGGGGTTTCTCTATTTCTTTCATTCTATACTTTTATCTTAAATATTAATTTTTAAAGCTTTGAACATCAAAAGTAAATGCCTCCTTAAAGCCACTCTGGTGACATAGAGGGATAAAGCCCTAACTACACCACAGTCAACCTGCATTCAATCTGCAGCTCAGGTGACTAACAGAACAGCAGGGAGGGAGGGATGGGCAAGTCCACCCCAGGTAGGAGGGCATTTGCTGATGAAGCTCCCTTAGGGGAAGCATGGTCCAAAGAGAGTTGCCTTTAGAAGAATCAACGAGTGTGGAAGGGAAGAAGGAAGTGGGTAGGGCATCCAAAGGAATAAAAAACAGGATGAAAGCAGAGATGACCAAGCAATACAAATACAAGAGTAAGTCTTGGGGGGGGCACTGAAGGGTGGGCCGGTGATAACATGTCTTAAGGGGACCAAAAAAAGTTTCTCTCCATCTTATATATTTGATTAGAAACAGGCACAATTCTTTAGCATTTCTTCATAATCTACAAGTTTAAATCTGTTGAAATGTTTACTAAACATGTTTTCCTGCCTTATAATTTTTTTACCTTTCTTTCCCCAGAAAATTCCAAAAAGGATCCTGAAAGTTTTCATTGTGATCTAACATAGTTGGAACAGGGGTATTCATGGTCAGTGTGCAAAGTTTGAAGCAAATACTTGCACTGAAAACCAGAATGTGCAACTACATAATGATTCATAAAAACATGTAGGGCTGTGGGGCAAAGCTCTAAAAGTACAAAAAAGGGATAAGCAAATGAACAGATATTGACAAACAAATGAAGCAAGTTCAGTCTAATCAGTGTATAGTGATGTGCAGGTGCTGATAGGGCAATCTATGTCATGATTCATAGTCATCAGTTGAGAAGTCATGCAAGAGGTTTCATCTCAGCAGAAAGGCAAAGAGAGTGCTGAAATTTATACAGTTGCAGAGGCAGAAATGTAGTAGTAGCATCTCTTAAGCTCAATCTGCAGTCTCGTGGATGCATGAACTGGACACACACACAGCACTGAAAGCAATACCAGCAGAGGATAACCTCCTGTCAGCTAAAAGACCAGCAGCTACTGGACAGCCTTTGTGTGGATAGTGATATCATCTGGATGTTGTTTGAACTGTATATCCCACAGACTAGAAATGGAGGAATGCACAAGCTTCGTATACCGATGAATATACAAGGTATGTGTAGCTGTTTCTATTCTAATGGCAGAAGTCTTCCAGAGATAAACTGTGGATACACTGGGAATAGCACAGGAATAAGTCTGTAGAATACAGTAAACTCTCAGTTAACCGAAACTCAAGCAACCAGCAAAAAAAAAAAAAAAAAATGAAGAAATACAGTACAAATTTAATGTGTTCCACTTTCTGTTTTCCCCCGGCAGAAACATATGTTACATTTTTAGAGTTCTAGAGTTTTAAAATGGAAGACAGGATTAAATTCATTCTCTCCCCAACCTGAGAACAAGTCAAACCAAACAAATAGTATAGGGGACAGTATTAGTCAGGCCTGTTTTAATAGTAACTCTCAAGCAACCAGAAACTACAGTTATCTGGCATCTACCAATCCCCATGGGTGCCAGTTAACTGAAAGTTGACTGTACTCAAGATGTTCCCCAGTACACTGCTAACACATGCAGAGGAGCACATATGCTTCTTCAACATACCAAAGAAGAGAGACACCACTGTGTGTGGGTTCTGTGATATTGCCTGCCTCCTAGCACATGCACACACACACACACACACACACACACACACACACACACACACACACACACACACACACACACACACACACACACACACACACACACACACACACACACACACACACACACACACACACACACACACTGTATCGATATACAGTGTTACAATAGGAAGGGCTACCATTCTATCAAATGACAGGTAGTATGCAATCCACAGTGGCAAATTATATATTTGTCTGCACAGCACCCTGGCAGGGCACATGATTCCCATGGGTTTATGTCAGATTATTGAGTTTTCAGAAACTCAAACTTTATATGTTTGAGACCACGTATTTGAATTTCCAAAAACTCAAATAAAACAAATCAACCAAGATCTACATTTATATATATATATACCAACTCTGAGATCACACTAAAGTGGGGAAAAGGGTAAATTCCACGATCCCCACTGTACCATGATCTCCATATAAATGCTTTGAGTTTTCAGAAAATCGAACATCTGTGGCCCTTTCAATAGCAAGCTGTTCAAACTATAGCAAAGCCTTCTTTGTTGATATATACTGTATATATCTAACCTACCTAATCTCATTAATTCCAGACATCAAACAGGTTGTCAGCACACACACTTCACTTCTAACACAAAATGAGGTCATGACACATAAACCCACATACACAGAGGTACTCACTAGAAGCCTACCAAAAGATCAGAGACCTCCCAAACGTAAACCACTTGCATACACTGCTATGCAAATAATAACCACTATACATAATAACACATACACCAGTACCTCAGCAAATAAGCCCCTAAGGCAAACACCTCAAAACCTAATGTCTTAGTCATAGTTGACTCCATAGTGAGAAACACAGATGTCCCCCTCACCAGGCTGGACAAAGAGAAGGCCACGGTCAGCTGCCTGTCAGATGCCAGGATTTGTCAAATCACACATGCATGCAAGTCACTGAACAACAAGTACTGCTATGATTCTGTCACAGTCCATGTTGGGGAGAATGACTTGAGACATACCTCTGGACTATATGAAGAGAGACATGACTGAACTCTCAGATTATGTGTTTCAGGAAGGTATGACCCAAGCCCTAAGCAGCCTTCATTCAGGATGATGCCACAGTATAAACAAAAAATGATCGACTTAAATAATTGGCTTAGCTTCTGGTGTCAGTCCAGGGGGATCCAGTATCTGTCAGCCTGGGAAGATATGGTGAACAGGCCACACTACTTTGACAGAGATGGTCTGCACCTGTCTCCTCTAGGCTTCCAGATAATGCCAAAGGCGCTTGCTTCCCCCATAGTGCCTGTTTTTTAGGCAATGTCAAAACAACAATATTTCTGATGTAACAAAATTCACTTGAGATAAACTAAAGGTTTTTAAAGCTAGGAGTCTGAATGGGAAGCTGCACTCCCTGAAAGCACTCCTCACCTTGCAAGATGCTAACTTCTGTGAGGTCAGATGGTTCAAGGCCCACGGAGATCACACCAGCCGTGCAAGGCTACAATGTCTTCCAAATGTTCAGACCTCAAAATGAGCATGAAAGAAACAAAGGTGTTGGTGTATCCATCTTCATTAAGGCCAAGTACACCTCAAGACTGGTCAAACAGTATGAGTCTTTCAAAGTACTCCATGTCCAAGTAACTATAGGGAAATTACCCTGCCACATCACTGTTACCTATAGGTTCCCCACCATGAACCAAAAAAAATACACCACCTACCTGGAATTACTGAAGTCATTCACTATACAGCCCAACACTTTAGTCATGGGAGATTTTAACTATCCCACCATCTGAGGCATACATAAGCCCAAACATGGTCACCCAGAGGTTCCTGGACTTTGTCAACACACATGCTCTAGAACAAGTAGTCTGCTCACCCACAAGGGGCTCAAATGTCATAGAAATAGTACTCACTGACATGGGGGGGTCACTGCAATCCCACCTGTTCGACGCCCTCCCTGGTAAAGTCGGACCATAAATCAGTCTTGTTCAAAGTAACTATTGGACCTAACACCTCTACAGGAGCAAAAAAACTAAAAAACTTTTCCAAAGCAAACTACAGCCTACTAAGTGATAGTATAAAAAGTTTTATACCCCACGCAATCACAGGCAACAATGACTCCTATGCAGAGCTGCATGCAAATGCTCCATATAAACACTTAAACAACTGTATAGATTTGGCTGTACATGACCAGATCAAAACCAGATCCTCCCGAAAAACAAGCCACCCTGTTGGACCTCAAGTTTAAACAGGTTATATAACAAGAGGAAGAAACTGATGTCTAAAAACAAGAAGGAAGTGACTCATCAGAGGAAGAATTCCCTTAACAGCCTGAGCAAGCAAATCAGAAATCTTGTAAAGCCCTCCAAACTGAACTATGAAGCTAAAACAGCATCCCTAGCTAAGGATAATCTTAAGTCATTCTTTAACTATGTCTGAAATCTGAAAGGGAATGCCCAGTTGTGTGCCAAACTGGTAATGGATGGCACCATTATACTATACCTGAGGAAATTGCTAACCTGCTAGCTGACAGACTTGGCACAGATTTTGCCCACCTGTCCCCACCAGCCATACCCCAAAGCATACCTGATATCAGTCCGCTGCCTAGTATCTCGAGAGATCAGGTTATATTTGCACTCTCCAGGTCAAAAACACTGCCTCAGTAAGAGCAGGTAACATCCCAGGTTGCTTACTAAGCAATCTAGAACAGGATATAGTGGACCCACTTGGCATTCTCTTTAACCATAGCCTGACAACTGTCTTTCCTCCAGCGGAATGGAGAACAGCAACAGTAATCCCTTTGCACAAAGGCAGGCCATCAACCCATCAACCAACCCTGGGAACTATAGACCCAAAAGTCTAACCAGCCTCATCTGCAAGGCTGTGAAAAGAATCATCAAGGACCTTATCAACAAAGACATAGGTGACCTTCAAACTCTAAACCCAACACAGTTTGGCTTTGTTAAGGGTAGTTCATGCTTATTAAACCTAGTAGACTTCTTTGAGAAAGTCACCAAAGGCCTGGATTACGGTAAGACAGTGCATACTGCCTATCTTGACCTAGCCAAGGCTTTTGACACAATCCCCCACTCAGATATCATTGAGAAACTCCCCCAGCTGAGGATCAACCCTTACATCATTATATGGGTAGTCAGTTGGCTCACCAACAGAACACAAACTGTCAAAGATGGTGACTCCACTTCTACCAGTAGACCTGTCACCAGTGGCATACCACAAGGATCTGTGCTGGGCCCTTTACTGTTCAGAATCTATTTCTTGGAAGTCCAGGCTAAAGTAGACAACCTTTGGCTTACCAGGTTTGCTGATGATTGCAAATTGGGTGCAACCATTAAGTCCCCCAGTGAGGTTAACATATTACAGGGGGGCTAACACAAACAAATGACTGGTGCCAAAGCCAGGGTATAAAACTAAGTGCAAAGTGGAATTCCCTACAAATTATAATATTGGCAGCACCTCCATAACTTCAAACCCAGTGGTGTGAGATCTGGGAACACAGGTTGATAGCAATCTGAACTTCGACCACCAAGTTTCCTCATTGTCAAGAAAAGCCTTCTATGTTGCTCATCTCATAAGTAATAGAATTGCATACAGGTCTAAGTATGTTATAATTCCACTGTACTTATAGGTTCATAGGTTCATAGGTTCATACCCAGGGGCATTTATAAGCCTAGCCAGAGTGTGTTTGGTGTTCGCCACCCATTTTAAATGAATTTTGCTATGCCCTTTTTCGAGGTTAGTATACTGTGCCTCTGTCTAACAGTGACACAGAAGTGATACCCAGGGTAAACTTGAAATACTCCCTCATTTTCACAAGTTTCCCCAAAAGAAATAGTCAGGGGGGTCTCCCTCTTGGGAGTCACCTGGGGAGTAGTTATCCAGAGAGGAAGTTAACTGGGATGTGTAGGTTAGAGATTCATCTGACAAAAGAGAAGAGTCTTCCTGAGTATGGGTGGGATGAATGGAAGCAGCTGAAGCTGGCCTGGGCTGAGAGCTGGCAATGTAGTAGCAGGAAAGGCTGTGGGCTTAAAAGCCATAAAGGCCTGAACCAAGACGGAGAAGTTTAGCTTATGAGATGCTGGTTTTGAGGTTTTGGACCACTATTAAATGGGATACACATTGTTCCACATTTAATAGTAAAGTTTGAAGTCTTGTCAACAGGTACCTGCATTATTCTAGTAATCATCCCACATGAAAAAGAAAAGTTGAGCAAGAACTCACCATAAAACAGAGGTCATTATCTTTCACATTGCAGTATTCTGCATATGGGTTTACCCTTCGTCTCATGTACGTATGGCCAGTATCCAAAACCTTTCGGTCCCTCCTAGGTGCACGAGACATCAGGTGTAGGAGTATGTAGGCCATAAGTGACGTCGGCACGCACCAGCCCTCACATTGGAGCCAGTCCTAATAGGGCAATGTCAAGCAATTGCCATCCAGATGGAGAAAACAGCTGATGGAGGGGTATGAACACTGAAACATGGAAAATGACATCTATGGTTATGTTAAGTTCTTACACAACTTTTCTGTGTCCTTCTATTCCTATGTTGCAGTACTCAGCATATAGGCAGAGTGCCAAAGCTCACTGAGGGCATGGTTGGTATGGAAGCAGATTCTATGAATCCATGCAGGATAGCTCTAGCGAACCCAGTCCTAGACCTAAAGATATAGTCTAGTTTGTAGTGTTTGGTGAAGGTATGAACTGAAGATCAAGTGATTGCCTCCAGAAGAAAAACAGTGTCCAGGCCCTTGAAGAAAGCCCCCCCCCCCCCCGAGGATGCCATGGCTAATGGAGTGGGCTCTTACTGTACCCTGAAGTGATTCACCATGGTGTTGGATCTCCAGGGCCATTACCTTCTGTTACCAAGTGGAAATGGTCCGTTTGCACACAGCCTTCCCTTGAGCTGTAGGGCGGAAAGATAAGAAAAGCTGGTCAGTCTTCCTGACACACTTGATGTGGTAGAGGTAGAATCTAATTTGTCTGAACATCCAGGGAATGAAGTGCAGTCACTTCATCCTTGTGGGTTTGGGAAAAAACAGGGAAGTGGATTTCCTGATTGAGAGACAGGTCACTGACTACCTTGGGCATGAAGGATGGGTTTGTCCTGAGGGTAGCCCTGTCTTTATGAAAGGTAAGAAAAGGAGGGGTAGCTATTAGAGCCTGGAGCTCTGATAGCCACTGGAAGGATGGTCTTCCAGGGGTGAAATTGAAGTGTATTAACCCATCAGATGCGCAATAGCAAGCCCCGCCCAGCCTATGACCGTTTGACTGAAAGATGCCACTAAAACACAAGGTACTTTAGACCTATATTTCGCCATTACTAAAGTGTTTTTTAAATATTTTTCATGCTATATCACTACTTTATTTTACACACATTTTAAAATATTAGTTCTATTAACACAAGACATTGACACTTGTCAGAATGTGGTCTGTAGTTTATCTAAGCTCTTAATTTAAGCGAACTACCGCTCTAAGAATGAGAACGTCCTATGCTTGTTTAATAGCTGTGACTGAGGGTTAACATTATTTGACTGACTTAATATACATTTTGTAAAGTAAAAAGTCTAATTCTAATAATTAACCACCTTGAGAGGTATGTTGTGAGTGACCCTCATCAAACCATTAATAGAGTGAAATGGTCCCTTTTGCATGTACCATATACCTGCAGTGGCTGGAAAGACCACAGAGATTCTCACCAAGAAAACACAGAGTCTTCAAATCATGACCTACAGGGATAGATTGAAAACCCTGTCATTCTACTCTGTATCTTATAGGTTGCTGAGAGCTGACTTGTACCTGGCCAATGGGGCAATCTCCAACCCTGCCCTGATAGAAATACTGCACATCCGCAAGTTAAATGGCACAAGAGTCACTCCCTCTAGGGAACTTATCCTAGCCTCTGACATAAACAGAGCATGCTGGAAAGACAGATATATCTCCCAGAGATTGCTGCTCCTCTGGAATAAACTTCCAATTCATGTGAAGCAGAGCTCCTCAATGACCATATTCAAATGCAACCTGGATAAATGGATGGGAGACTGCAAATTCATCCCCGGGGTAGCATCCATGTCCCTCATGGACAAGGGCAGTTGGTGTTGATCATAGACTCACTTGAATCAGCAAATTATGTCCATCTAACAGAGAAAAGTTGCGGCAACTCGGGATTAACATGGCTAGGCCTTTAAGGGCTCTAGGGCTGCTAGCCTAGTAACCTCCTATGAACCTAAGAGCCTATGAAAAAGGAGGAAATTCTCCCAAAAAGGGACTTACTTCCCACACAACTCACCAAAAGAGACTTCTTATGGAGAAGCTTCATTTGTCGGTGGGTTGAGCCTCAGGCAACTGAAGCTTGAGCATTCAGTGTTTGTCCACCAGTAGGTTACCCTAATTTTATACCAAACCCTTTAAGTGCATCATCACATGGCTCCTACCATAGGCTGCTCCAATTTAATTTGATATGTCTTGACAAAGGGCAAACTGTTATGTTAAACTAGTCACATGAATGGGTGCATGCACAATGCTTACACACATTTTTAAAGCAGTGCTCTTAGTTTTTGTGACACCTGCTGAATTACGTTACAAGCAGCATGTCATTCAGTGAACAGAGCATTTTCTGACTTTCACTTATTGTAAACATAAAGGAAGAAAAGGAGCTGTGGAGCTATAAATGAAGAAACATCATGTAAGAGAAAAGAAAATGAGAAAATTCAAGAGTGATGAGGAGAACTACCAAAAGAGACTGATTTAAACACAGGAAAGTAAAATTGCACCCTCACAGACCCCCAAAACACTTTACACTTTAGCCCCAGAAGGAAGCACTGGCAAACACAATTCTTATGGAGAAGCTTCATTTGTCGGTGGGTTGAGCCTCAGGCAACTGAAGCTTGAGCATTCAGTGTTTGTCCACCAGTAGGTTACCCTAATTTTATACCAAACCCTTTAAGTGCATCATCACATGGCTCCTACCATAGGCTGCTCCAATTTAATTTGATATGTCTTGACAAAGGGCAAACTGTTATGTTAAACTAGTCACATGAATGGGTGCATGCACAATGCTTACACACATTTTTAAAGCAGTGCTCTTAGTTTTTGTGACACCTGCTGAATTACGTTACAAGCAGCATGTCATTCAGTGAACAGAGCATTTTCTGACTTTCACTTATTGTAAACATAAAGGAAGAAAAGGAGCTGTGGAGCTATAAATGAAGAAACATCATGTAAGAGAAAAGAAAATGAGAAAATTCAAGAGTGATGAGGAGAACTACCAAAAGAGACTGATTTAAACACAGGAAAGTAAAATTGCACCCTCACAGACCCCCAAAACACTTTACACTTTAGCCCCAGAAGGAAGCACTGGCAAACACAAGAAGAAAGAGACTGAATCCCAATGCCACGAAGAAATAAAACAACAGAGAACACTGCAAATACAGAGCCAACCTCCCAAATAAGTATGAGCCCAAAAATCAAAGACAATACAGAACAAGATTTTGAACAAGGTCACATCCCATAGGGCCCAAACCTAACCTTATCACCATGCAGAAGTATCAGCTTTGTGAATAACAAGAACCCAAAGACAAAAAAAAAGAAAAACTACAAAAGAACCTTACTTTTTCCAAGGCAAACATGGAAAATGAATCAAAATGGAAATCCTCACCATACAGAGAGACAAATGAGGACTATCCAATCTACAACCTGAACAAGGTCTGCAATCATTCCTAAAACCTACTTTCAGAATGGGAACTCTTAAGTATTCAAAAATGTACTGACGTACAATCAACATAGTAGCAGTAACCTCATACATATAACAGTTGACCTTAAACTATACTGCACAAACTTAACCTAAAAGTTTACTTTCACAAAAACAACAAAAAAATAAAAAAACAACCAAAGGAACAACCAAACAGGAGGTAAGCTGGAAACCAATGAATAAACACAGAACCCTGAAACCTTATCATTACAATCACACTGATGGAAGAAACCAAGCACCTTCTGTCTTCTGCCCCACCCCACAGAAGGGGCTTTCGAATAATGGAATGCAATACAACATATAAAAACTGTTCAGCAAGCCTTGTGGAAATAAAATTTTACAACGTAAATGAGAATGAAATAAAAGCTCTACATATACACACACACACACACACACACACACACACACACACACACACACACACACACACACAGCTAGGATAAATACAGAAAGATCATGAAGGCAGACAAATTTTAAGGTATTGTTATTATGAACACCATGATATATAAAGAAAAAAATAGAAAGAATGCAGAGCCATGGGAATTACTACTGAAAGTCACCATAGAAGGCATTAAAAAGCATGTAGTGACATCCTAAAGCACCTTGATGAATTCAGTGATGAAGGAATTATTAACAACAAACTCGTGAAATTTCTGAGCATCACCCAACCTAGGCTCCCCAGATTTTTTGTGATTCCAAAACTCCTCAAGTGCATTATTGATCTCAAATATCACCCTGGCTGCCATCAAAGTGGATGCCGTATTCACAGTGCTTATCCACAAGTATTACACTGAAGCAACTAGACAAGCCCTATGTATCCACACCACCATGCTCTTGGAAGAGATAATGGTAAATACTGAATTACTGAACCTTCTTCTCTCTATTAATTTTTTCACCTTTAATGGAAACTGCTACAAACATGAGAAATAGCAATGGGCACAGCCATGCCACCCGGCTTGACAACCACCTCACTTCATGAGTGGGGGGAAGAAATAGTATATGGATCTGATTTTTTGGAAAATTGGTTGCTACATTCACTTTATAGGTGATAGTGGTATTACATGGGAAGATTGTGCTGAGAACCTCAGCAAATTATTTTTCCACATCAGCAACTCCACAAATTTCCTAAAATTCACAACAGCCTGTACAGAAAAAAATACCCATTTTAACATTTTGTTACATGCTTCTAGCATGCACCCTTAACTCACAAAAAAGAATTTTCTAAAAATCACAAGTAATGTGAATTGCCAGAGTCTCAAGTGAAATGGATAGATGCATGGAAAACCTAAACCAACTACAAAAAGAATTCTGAGAAAGAGTTCATAGTGAAAGGACACTCAAAAAGCATTTTACACCAATGGCTGGATGAAAGTGATCAAACAATAGTTCACTATATGAACCAGCGAGGAGAGAAATAGGGAAGCAAGGTGACTTTACCCTCACCCCTCCACTAGAAAATACAAGAGAAGCCTGGTACTCACATACACAAAAGACTCTGGAGAAATTTAAAAAAATCATAAAATGGACCTTTTGCATAGTAAAAGGCCATTGCCAAAATCCTTAATCAGGAGCCTAATGTCATATACAAAAAAAGGCAAAAACAGAAGAGTATGGCTGGAGAGCCTTTGAATATTACTGATCAGGAAAAGTGTGGCACATTCAAATGTGACCCCCCATAATGCAAGTGTTGCCCTTATATAACTAAAACAAATTACTTCAACAGTTACTAGACTAATAAGAAATACCACCACATAATGGAGAATTCTAACAGTGACAAAATTATTTACTTTGCCAAATGCATGAAATACTACTGCTTTTATGTAGGAAAGACCAAAAACATGACAAAAAGAAGACTCACACAGCACATATCTAACATTAGACTTAAGAACACCAAGAACCCACTCACAAAATATACCACTGGGTACTCAGACCACCCTCATTTTACATTATGTGTTATTGAAAGAATAATCAGCAGAGAAGGTAAGGAGAACACAGTGAAGACAGTCATCAAAAAGTGGAGAAAATATGGGACAACAGTGATGTTGCAAAGAAATGGACATCAATCCAAAACTGATGAAAAGACAAGATGAAAACTGATCAGGAAGGCTGCCAAGAGACCTACAGCAACGTTGAAGCAGCTGCAGGAATTTCTGACAAGCACTGGTTGTGTACTACATGTGACAACAATCTCCTGTATTCTCCATATATCTCGACTATGGGGTAGGGTTGCAAGACAGAAGTCTTTTCTTACACAGAAAAACATCCAGGCCTGGCTAAAATTTGCAAAACAACACATCAGGTCTCCCAAAAGCATGTGGGAAAATGTGTCATGGTCTGATGAGATCAAGGCTGAACTTTTTGGCCACAATTCCAAAAGGTACGTTTGGTGCAAAAACAACACTTTGCATCACAAAAGAACACCATCCCCATGGTGAAGCATGGTGGTGGCAGTATCATACTTTGGGGGTTGCTTTTCTTCAGCTGGAACTGGGTCTTTAGTCAAGGTGGAGGGAATTATGAACAGTTCCAAATACCAGTCACTTTTGGCCCAAAACCTTCAGGCATCTGTTAGAAAGCTGAAGATGAAGAGGAATTTCACCTTTCAACATGACAATGACCCCAAGCATACATCTGAATCAACAAACAAAAGAATGGCTTCACCAGAAGAAAATTAAAGTTTTGGAATGGCCCAGCCAGAGCCCAGACCTAAATCCAATAAAAAATCTGTGGGGTGACCTGAAGAGGCCTGTGCACAAGAGATGCCCTTGCAATCTGACAGATTTAGAGCACTTTTGCAAGGAAGAGTGGGCAAATATTGTCAAGTCAAGATGTGCCATGCTGATAGGCTCCTAGCCAAGAAGACTGAATGCTGTAATTAAATCAAAAGGTGCTTCAACAAAGTATTAGTTTAAGGGTGTGCACACACAACAAAGTATTAGTTTAAGGTGTGCACACTTATGCAACCAGCGTAGTTTTTATTTTTTATATTTTTTTACCTAACAGATTTGTTTGTTTTCCAATTGCATTGTACAGGTTATACGTCACATTAAAGGTGGGAAAAGTTTTGAAATGATTTATTGTGGTCTCACTTTTTTATATGACAAAAAACAGGCATTTTAACAGGGGTGTATACACTTGTTTATATCCACTGTGTGTGTGTGTGTGTGTGTGTGTGTGTGTGTGTGTGTGTGTGTGTGTGTGTGTGTATATATATATATATATATATATATATATATATATATATATATATATATATATTATTTTTTATATATAGCTTTTTTTAAGCATATCTGAACAGAGATTTAAACTCTGTTCCAACTCTCAGTTATTACCTCTTTCCAGTGGTGAATCAGCCCATGCACAACAGATCAGAGGAAGCCCTCTCAAATTAGAGAAAGAAAATGCAATAAAACCAAGTCATTATATTCAAACCCATGAAACTCACCCAGTCTTCTACACTAAGCTGTAAAACAATGGTGTTACAAAGCAACAGCAACCCAAGAAATGAACTGTACAATAATTCTAAAATGTAGTGTTTGTGTTTCTTTCAACAACAGATCAAGCCATTAATTGTTCAACCGTATTCAGTGGCATTAACATATATTTAGCTCCATAAAAGTGGCCGTTCTTCTTCTAAACTAAAATCTTTTAAAAACTTTATCTGGTTTTAAGCCCTGTAAAAGCAAGCCACGATACTATAGCTTAACACTGCATATTGGCTTTTAATAAGTTAATGAAATTAGTCTTCCTTTTAGGAACACATTTGGAGAAAATCATTAATTTTCATTGATATATATATATATATATATATATATATATATATATATATATATATATTTTTTATGCAAAAAGTTTAATATTACGGAATCTATGAATGACTAACTATGCTTAAGAATATTTTTAATGTAAAGAGATCTATGGGTTGAAGCTGACAGTGAGTTCTGAAATGTACACCTACACAACTGATATAGTACTGCACTGTAAACAAAAAATGAGGGAAATATTGCTCTGTAGACTCCCATAGCCTAACGTCCAACTGGAGCTAGTTGTTCTAGTTAAGATGCAAGAATAGGCCTCCAGATTGGAGAAAATTACCAAAGCTAATTAATTATTAAACTTATTATAACTGACTTGGTTACAATGAGTTATAAGAACCACCTCCTCCCTTGCTCATTGGAATTCCAGGGAAAAACATACAAAAGGAAGAAATCTATATTTCTGATAAAATGTGTTTTGTGACCTGACAAAGGTGCTTAGTTGATAAATCTGCAGAAAAGAGTAAAGAACTAAATAAAGCTGCAGAAAACTGAAGAAGAGAATATAAGTCAGACTGTCTTCATTTCAGGATTTAAGATTGTAGTATTTTAAAGTCCTAGGCTTACAAAAGGAATAAAGAGATCCATTTATGCTTAATTTCTCACTGAAAACTTAAACATATTTAACCTTCACTTATCTAATTTTTAACTTTAATCATATAGTAATGCAGATAGCTATAGACTTCAGTTCCTGCACATACATAATTCTAGAATATTTAATTCTTCACTACAGACAGGATAATAGTAGTTCAGAGGAGGTGAGTCACATCGTGCAGGGTCTGCTATAGAAGCTGTGAAAAGAGACAGAGAGAAAAAAGAGCCAGCAACAGAATCACAGAGCTAAAAGAAGTGAAACAGTTCTAACACCAGTGTCTCATAACAGTATAACAAGGGTCTATATCACGTTGTCGAACTCTTAAAAGTTTGAACGTCATATGGTCGACACCATATGATCGAACTTTTAAAAATTTGAACGTTTCAACGGAGATCTCCATACAGTGCAGAATGGGAAGATTTCCCTTTTCTGCACTGTAGTGCAATCTCAGAGTTAGCATATTTAAAGAGCGGGGGGGGGGGCTTGCCCCCTGCTTAAACCATTCAGGTAGGTTTTTTCTTTGGTTTATTTTTTTTATTACATTTTCAAACTTTTAAAAGTTCGATCATATGGTGTTGACCATATGACGTTCAAACTTTTAAAAGTTTGATTATGTAATATAGACGCGTATAACAAGGTTATATAAAAAAGTACAGAAGATGTGTTTGACTGTCTTCACACAGCCTTTTTTAATGGTACTAATGTATATTGATTATATTTGCTATACAAATTAAATGTGAAGTACACACAACATCAGTTCTAGTATACTAGCTTCCCCAGTAAATTATAAACAATTAAATCAAACACAAGTTGCACAGTTCTACATCAATTATGCTATATTAATCAGTAGCTTGTGCTTAATGTATTTACAAAAATTCAGAGGAGAGATAATTGATAAAGCATTGTAATTTATGGCATTTAAGATCAGAAGGAATCCCACTTACAGAAGACAGAAAAAAAATCAACAGACAGATTTAGGTGAGTAGAACGTGTAGGATAGATTGCAGGTATGATGAGATGGTAAGTAAGTTCTTCAGATTTTGCTATGGTTTGTTGATAGTATGGCCTTGGAGTTGGCTATAAAATGGTACAGGAAATAGAAGTAAAGTCCTTACATGATGTTATGTCAAGAAAGCCTCCATACAATAAAAAAAGAATGTTAGCACTATTTTTTACTCGGCTCCCTGTTGAAATGTTGGCACTCAAAATGTCAAGTGCCAACAGACTGAAAAAAAAAAGACTGAAAACCAAGTAAAACAGGGAAAAAAATCGCGCTTGTCATTTAAGTTTATTGTTTGCAAGTGGGCAACACCCCTGCACTCCTTCATACACTCCATACTTATATATACCAACTCTGAGATCAACATACCTCGGAGTAAAGGGAATATCATGAGAAATGGCAATCTCAGACTTGGCATATACAAGTCCGTTTTTTCAACTGTTCAGTCTCCATGTTTCAGAACTGACTGTAGCAGGTCACATCATTTAAATTTTTTTTCATTCTCCCTTAATAAGGATTAGCAATCTAATAAAGAACTATTTCAGAGTTAAAGTAGAAGTAATATTCAAGGAGAGACAGATAAATTATTAAGCAGAGACTTAAGATTAAAAAGAGAAACAGAGAAGCACTGAAGTTGAATAGGTTGGTGATAACCCAAACTGAAAGAAAACAATGAAGATTATTTATGTGACCACACTAGGCAGAGGTTGCCACTAATAAATAATGATTAATGAGTGCTTTACATACACACACACACACACACACACACACACACACATATATATATATATATATAGAGAGAGAGAGAGCGAGAGAGAGTAAAAGGCTGTAGTGGTTACTACCCCATGATGAGTAATACTACTGTGAAACTAAACCGACATATTGTAAATAACACTGATGAGTATTGTAGTAAATAACGTAAACAGTTTTGCTTCTTTAAGGCAGACATCTACACCTCTGTATTACCCAGAGAGGCTTTTCACAGGAACTGTTGTCAATGACAGATTTTTCCATTAAAATTGTATATAAAAGGAGGACTGTGACCCTGTTAGAGAAATTGGCCTCTCAGTACAGGGGGACTTCATATCTTCAAAAGCGATTCTGGGGAATAGGTGGCAGTAAAGCAGAAACGTCTAGAATCAACTGAAAAAGCCTGAACATCATCCATTAAGAATACAGAAAAGGGAAGCTGGATGTGAGCACCTTTAGACTATGTTTAAACTGGTATAATACTGTTTTTTTCTTCTTCTTTGTGGGATTAACAAAAAATGCCCTTTATTTAGTTTCTGTTGCTTCACTGTGTGTACAAAAAGAGTCTGCACCAGTATTTATTTTTGTATTTGCCTCCATACCTACCAGCCATCAAGCATTCCCTTGATCAGATTCTACAATGGCAGAGGGGTACTGTCATCCAGGCAGCTACAAGGGAGCTTTCAGTTCTCATCAGCATCCCAGCAATACCAGCAGTTTTCCTTTTTTGGTCTTACCCTACCCCTGGTGCTGCTCTGAGCACTTGCATCACTGCAAGGGCCAACTATGCCTCTCTGTCTGTACATGTGTGTTCCTCCACATGCCCCAACAGGGGCTGCCATTGGTGGTTTGTGTAACCACACACACATATTCTAGACACCAGTTCCTATATCATGATAGCACTCTGCTCTCCAGCCAAGGCCCTGCCATTACAGCAGTAGATAGAGCCTAGTCATATCATCATCCTTCCTCCCAGGATGGGCTCACCAATCCACCTTGACTATCATCAAGCTCCTAAGCCACTAGTCAAACTCAAGTTGTCTGGGATGTAGTCCGGGATTTATCCCTCTGCGTCACTGGCACAGGCTGCACCACTATTTTTTCCTCCTGTTTAACAAACCTTCATTATTTTATAGCCTTCTAGTCCCTACTGCAATATTTTATACCAGTGGGGTGAAGAATGTGGGCATATCTGACACAATTTTTGCATTAAAAAGAAAGATCCCGAGTTATACCTTTTGCTGTTTGAATACGTATCACCTGAACAAATGTTTTCCCTTCAGTTGTAGAGAACACTTGTGCTATAGTATAGACTGTGAATTTCATGGAGTATGTCTGTTTTTCCTCAACCATGGAGCAACTACTGCTGCTGCCAAGGGGATGGTGGTAATTGCCAAGCCCACGCTGATGCCAGAGACTGTCCCACCCCTTAAGAAGCTAATCAGGGAGGATGACTTTAACGCAGGGCTTGAGGACTTGAAGAGTACATTCAGCAGGAGTGAGGAGACTGGGTTAGAATTCTCTCAGCACTGTTAAGTGGTGGCTTTCATGAACATGGAAGGGACTGAAAATTAACAATATAATACATTTAAAAATGTTCTGTTAGAGTGACTTGATGTTACTACTGAGAGAAGAATTCAAAAGTTTCATAGCTGGACATTTTCTTCTAACAAAATGATAGAATCTTAATTATGTGATTTGAAATATGTACTTAAACCATGTTTCTATCCTGAGGATCAACATACTAAAAGTAAATGATAAAAATATTAGTCACTGATAAATTTAAAAGTACTTCACCTGCCTCTTTAAGAAAATAGGTGTTTTAAACAGACTGTAAATGCTGAATATTTTGTTGTACAAATAGAAAGACTGGTATGCAATGAAACTTATGTTTAAAACTGTGCAGTTAAATTCTGATAGCAAAACAGAAAGTATCAACTATAATTGTACTCTTATTTGGATACTGATGATAGCATTACCCGCGGTGTTGCTGCTGTGGTAGCGTTGCTGCCTCACAGTAAGACGCTGTCTGGTTTGATTCTCAGCTAGAGCGTCTTCTGCATGGAGACATACGTGAATGGGTGTACCTTCGTTGAAGGTTGTGCATCAGGGCTGGTAACTCGGCACGTAAAAATCAACTACCAATCATTAGCGGACCGGAGTTCCGCTGTAGCGACCCCTAACTGGGAAAAGCCGAAAGACACAAACAAACAAACTTGGAATGATAGCATTGTTCTACCTTTGAAAACTGCAATCACTGAACATTTAATTTATTTATTTATTTCAATTTGTTTACTGGGAAAGTCCAAAGGGATTTTAAGGGACCCTTTTCAGTGGAGAAACAGAGAGAAACGCTCCAACAGGTGTACAAATAATTAGATACTTTACAGCAAATGGCCCATTACTTTACATATGATGTTGAGATAATTGAATGTAATAAACTGTCTGCCAGAAGAGATAAGAGAATTTTCTGCTGTTGTGCTATTGCAAAATAAACTAAGTGTTATTCCTTAATAAATGGCAGGGAGCTGCAGGCACTAAACTCAGGCAGTATGGTTATACTTATAAAGTCACAATATGTTTTGGAAAAAGCAGATCATTATTTAAAAAGTAGTTAAAGTTGTTTTACCTTCTTGGAGAAAAGAAACATCATCACATTATTCAAAAAGAAATATAAACTGAATTTGGAAATGTAGTTAATTGTTTTGCTGCAGTTGTATATTCAAGACATGATAAGATAACAGGGAAAGAGTTTTGCCGCTGTAAAGATTTGAGGAGATAATGGGAAAGTGGTAATCCTTTGACAGACCACCAAGGGGGAACCAACAAGTGAATAAGCCTACAGATACTTCTCTGTCCAGCCCGGGAAAAAGGGTGGCGGGGGGGCAAATAATAGACACATTAATAAGATGGCATGAATCCAACAAAAATCAAGGTATACTGTTAGAAAGCCTTACAGCTACAAAATATTAGTTAAGGCAACAGAGAGGTCAAACCTACACCAATTAAACATGTTAGCAAATACCTATGACAGAGCAGCCTGCAAGAGTAAAAATATTAGAAGGAAAATAGTTACATAGTAAAATATTATACCCTGCAAGTGCACAAAGCAGGGGCAGATGTTTCAATGCAATGTGAAAATGTGCAGAGCAGGGATCAAAACTGACTAGTAGACATGAAGAGAAGGAAGCATTCAGAGAAAGTGTTTATTCCAGGAGAAAAATTAGAAAGCACAGGTAATACACAGCCCAAAGAGAATTCTCAGCTTCCTGAGAAGTTAAAACAAAATGCCCCAGAATGGAAAATTCAAAGCAGCAGGTGACTGTTGAGAAGGAGAAAAAAAAATAGCAATAAGAAAGGCTGTATCTGAGTAAAAAAAAGGTAAAAAGATTTCTAAACCCTTTTCTGTCTGTACAAGACAAAAACCTCAAATGACAGAAGGCTCTAGGCAACAGATGCTTTTATTATCATCACAGAAAGGAAAAAAGTAAAACATAGAATAAATTATTTGCAGAGTGAGAGCATCCTAGAGAAGAAAAGGAAGTTAAAAAGATGGTATTCAGTCAAACTGAGACAGAGAGGGCAACCTGAAAAAGAAAAGAAAAGAAAAAGGAATGGCTATTGTATTCTGAGACTGAAGATAGCCTTAGAAAGAGTATTAATGATATTCCTGCTGAGCTAAAATACAGGAAACAGAAGAAAGAGGGTTCTATGAATCAAGTTCATGAAGGAAAGAAAACAGAAAAAAATGAAAGGTAGAAATGGAAACTTACATTAAAACTACTGTAAGAGTTGCCTTTCTGAAGAGAAGAGTTAAATAATGAGATGCAGCACCTGTACAGGTAGGACAGAAGACAGTACTTTAAACATCGTGACAAACTGACTGAAAATTTTTCAAAGTACACTAACCTCCAGGTAAGCAAGATAAATATTTAAAGGCACAATGGGGAGAGCAAAGAAACACACAGTTATAGGGGAGAAGCTGAACAAAATGTACCCACTTCTTACATATAACATGAGTGACAAATAATTTATTGCCCTGAGTAAATGAGAACAGAGAAAATTAATTAAGTGAATTACAAGTGCCCATATCTTTCAGAAACCTACTCATGAAGTTGATACACAGATCCTGTGTTAACTGAACAGCTAGGAATGGATAAGACTTGAGCATAGATCTCAACAATGTTTTACTGGCTTGGAATAATGAGAGAAGCAGTTGACACACAAGCCACAGAAACAGGAGATAAGGGAGATTATGTCAAGAAGCAAAGAAGTGTTTTCAGAACTACCTGGTAGAACAAATCTGAATTGTTACCATAATGAGAGTATTTCACAAAAATGTTTATCTTAAAACCTCGAAGAATACCAAAGACACAAAGAAAGACTATTTAAGAAGTATAAACATGCCTACAATGGGGGGCAAGTGCTAGTTCCAGTACCCGCTGGAACAATCAGGTTCTGCAATAATAACAAGAAGCTGAATAGCATTTCAAAATTTGACAGCTACCTAATACTCAAAGTAGATCAATCGAGAATTTGGGGAAGGCAATATTTTTGACCACATTAGCTCTAACAAAGGGGTACTAGTAAATCCCTCTAACAGATGATGCTAGGGAAAAAAAACATCCTTTTCAACTCCAGGGAGCGTATTCCAGTACAATGTCTTTATTTTGGGTGTACTTAGGGCCCTTGTGAACATTCAAAGCTTAATGAAAAGAGTCCTAAACTCCCACACTAAATATGATGCTGCTTACCTAGATGGTATTATAATACAGTCTGAGGACTGGGACACACATTTAGTTATGGTACAGGCTGTTTTAGACTCTCTGAGACAAGCCAGATTCACAGTACCTCCAAGAGAACATTAAGAATGACAGAATTAAATTATTTAGGATATAAAATAGCACAGGAAATTGTCATGCCCCAGAAAGATAGAATCACTGAGAAATTAGCTAATTTCAGGCATTAAGACATAAATGAGGGTATTCTTGGAGTTACCACTCTAAGGAAGCATAGTGATCAGAGCTTGTTTTAGCATTTCCAGACTTCAATAAAATCTTCTTAGTTCATTCTGACATATTCAGAGGTAAGCCAAGGGGCAATGTTTTCACAGGAGGGGAAGAACACCCTATATGCTTGTTAATCTCAAGCTTAGCAGATCAGAGACATAGCATTCCACTATTAAGGAGCAGCGATTGGCCATCAAGTTGGGACTCTTGTAGCTGAAGTATTATTTTTTTGGAAAGGACTTTGCATTGATCACAGACTATATCCCCTTAATGTGACCAAATAACAGAATGTCTATGCTAAACTTTATTGATGAGCACTCACTTTACAGCCATGTAAGTTTGCCATAAAATATTGGTCAGGCTCAATTCAACACAATGCTCAAACTGTCCAGTCAGCTAGAAACAGAAAGCATTAAGCTGTGGGGGAGGGCAAATGTAAAAATGGCAGTTTTTGCCATATGATGCGCCAGAATATTGCAAACTTGACCTGACATAATGCAAATTACACAGATGCAAATGCAGTATTGCTGCAAATAGTGTAAATGTTGTAAACTTGAAGTGACATAATGTAAACGACACAAATGTAAACAGAGTATTGCTGCAAATAGTGTAAATATTATAGTTTCCTTAAAACAGCTGCATTTCTGTATTAGCTATTGAGGCTTCCCGCATGGCCATAATCATCTTTTTCAATTATCATGATCAAGATCCAATTTTTATTTATTAATTTTTTAACTAGTTAAGTAGTCATCATGCACCCCATTTCAGCCATACATGGACTACAGGTAAAAGGATAAATGCAATATATCTGGAGACTTTAGAGTTGACAGAGCATTTGTAATGTATTTATTTATTTATTTGTTTATTTATTTATGTCTTAATGTATTTTTTGTGAGGTGGGAACTAGTGTAGTCAGAGAAAAATCCATGCAGACATGGAGAGTGCATGCAAATTGTAGGCAGTTAGTGGAGATCAGATCAAATCCAGATCCTCAGTCTGTGAGGAAGAGATCTTAGCCACCATGTTGCCATTTTATCCTGACTTTAACTACTTCAGGCCAACCTTGGTCATTCACTAGCAAAGGACTCTGAAAAAAAGAAAACTTGCTGATCAAATCCAGAAACACATTGACATATATTGAATTCTTCTGAGCAATAACATAGCTCCTAGTGTGCAGAAGCACCCTTTCTACCATTTAACTTCTAGATGGTAACATTAACTCAAACGTTAAGAATGAGTTGCTAAACAAAGTTCTCTTTACTGATCTTACTTAGGTTTTTGACCCGATAGAACTATTTCATTATCATGAATCTGGAGGTTTTGGAATAAGTCTTATGAATTGGTTTGAGTGAAAATCAACAAGTCTATTGCACCGTACTCACCCATTTTTGTATGGGTTCCCTAAGACTTAGTCATTGACACAATTTTTGTCAATTTTCAACAACCATCTGTCCAAAGATCATCAGTTAACATTTTTTAGATGACCAAGTGGCCTGGAGGTCACATTACTGATTTATTACATAGAAACAACTACAGTCAGTCTGCTAAGTACTTATGAACTGGCTTAGTTATAACTGTCTGATGACCACTACAAGCAAAACCAAGACCACACTACAGGGAACCCAGAAGTAACTAAAGGGAGCAAATAAGAATGGATGAACTGCCACTGGCCCTTCTAGTTTTACTGAAAATGTGAAAAGATCCATATAGCTTGGTATTCTTCTGGATCATACCTTCCACACATTCAGACTCTAAGAACTAAAACCATACATAAACATGCCTTGTATTGGAAATATTTCAGATAGGTTGTACTGCATCTAGACCAGTCACCAGGAAAAGTATAGTCATCCTGCAGCTTGTATATAGATTAACTTGAAAGTCAGTTGCCCTTAGAACAACTAGTATACTCTTTAAATCCCTTTTTTCTGCTTGTGTTATTTATGTACGGATGCATACATTTTTGTGAGGTGGGACTATATTATAGTCAGGTAAAGAAGATATGTTCATTGGCAGTCCTTCAAAGTCTTCAAAGTATAGCTATATGGTTATTGTAACCATAATTTTAAAAAAAAAGTCAATGGCTATATTGGTAAATATACTCTCAGATCTCATGCCAGTGGCCCTTTCCCCATTGGAAGGATCCAGAACAACCATATATGGAAAAGAGTTAATTGGGAACATACTTTCTGGAAGTGTGGTGAGTTGGCAGACTTTAAGGATTCCCTGTGGGATGCACTGTTGGAGGTGCTGGGTGGGCAGATTGGTGTGACAAGGAAGATGATTTTCTGAGAAATTATACATAATTGGAGTTGCATACACATGGGAAGGCCTTGCTGTGTCTAATTATGGTGGCTGCCAAAAAAGAAATTACTAGAAAATGGAAATCAAAATCTACACCAACTATACTAGAAGTGGTGAATATAGTAACTGAGATAAAACAACTGGAATTGAGATCTTTAGAAAAGGGTAGGAGCAAACTATATATGAAAAAATGGGAATTCTGGGAACATAAATACAGGGAAGGAATAAGGTTTAAAAGAAGGCAGGAGTTAAATGAACTGTGCAATGTTTGAAAAGGATTAGGTAGATTATAAGTGATGTGTAATGTTTGCAACTGGGAGTGTGTCAGTATAGTTTGCGATGTAAAATGCTTGCAACTTGTATTGTGTCTATGTGGATTGTTTTCATTTATATAAATGTATAATTGCCTGTGTCGTAAGTGATGGTTTAATAAGGATGCTTCTAGTTAAAAAAAAGGAAAAAGGGGCAGGAATTGAATACTTTATGTAATGTCGCTTAGGTTGTGATAAATAGCGGTATATGTGAAGTATAAAGTTTATAAATGTGAACTTGTTAATGCAGTTCATTACTTTTATATAAATGTAAATTTGCCTATGTCACAAGTGATAATTCAATAAAGGTGTTTAAAAAAAAAAGAACAACCATATATGGTATGACTAAATTATCTGCACTTTTATCTACAGTTAGTGAAGATGCGGATCTAAAGTCTTTCAGGTCAAACTTAAAACTCTTTCCATCCTTAAAGGAAGTGACTCATATTACTTCCTTTGTCAGCCTACTCTGACTGTGATCTGATTGTTTTTGTAGGGGCATTGAGATCTCAACTTATTATGTATTTAGCACTGTCTTATTACATATTCTGAAATTTGTTTTTCTTATGGGTTTATGGGTATTTTCAGTGAGTGTTTAATTAGCTTATTTCCTGTTCTGGATTTTGTACTGTCTTAGTTAAAGGTGATTCCCATTATTATAAACATACCTCCATTATGAGTTAAATTAATTGGGTGTCTTTCATTCTTGTCAAATAAACAGTTTATCAACATTGTGAATGCCTGTAACATCCAAATGAGTGTGTAAGATATCAAAAGAAGATGCATGTAGATAAAGTAAGTTGCAAGTGGTTGCAGACAGATTTAGTGTTGTGTGTGTTGTTGTGTGTATAGTGTGTGTCCAAGGCTGTCTTGTGTAATGATAGTTTTATGGAAAGAGCAAAGTCCTTCTACCCACCTTATCAATACCTGCTAATTATAATCTAATCCTATCTCTGCCCCTAACTGTGTACCTTACCTTATAAAAACCCTTTCCATATTACTTACATTGTTCAGATAAATTATGGATGAATGTGAGGTGGTGTGTGGTGCTAATCAGATCCTATTTGTTTCTTTTAAGATCTATTTTTTTTTTTTTTTCAGTACATTGATTTTTAAAATACTGGCATCAGTCACCAGTCACCTGAATGTCAGTGCCACTGTATTTCAATAAATCAAGAGTATATATATATATATATATATATATATATATACACACACACACACACACACACACACACACACACACACACACACACACACACACACATACATAATTCATAAGCAATACACTAAAAGTCATAATAATGAATGTACAATGTTGAAATGTCAAAATACCTACTTCCCTACATGTGTAGAGAGATAAACTTGCCTTCCACTGCAGTACCACACTAGTCTTCATTTCCGAGTTTCACTAACAGGGGAGTGATACTGTTTGTTAACTGGCTGTATTCTGGCATAGTGTACATGTATGTTATTTCTAGGTATTTTGAGTTCAACATTGCTTCAACATTTTGGCATTTTGACATTTCAGGATTTTGCATTCAGTATTATGACTTTCAGTACAACTAAATGGTGACACGACCACTGAAATTGTTAGGTTGTGAGGTTTTGGGTTGATTAGAATACTATTGTTTTGCTTTTATAAGTGTTTAATATTAACTGAGAATCTATCTGCCATTCCTCTAGTGTGAAGGAGTCATCTGAAGGTGTTTTGCTGATGCACCGTGTGGTATTGTACCATCTCTGTGCTTTGAATAATATTTAGGTTTTGGTCTGCTCTATCACTGCGTTTACATATAAGCTGAGTAAAAGAAGTGCCAAAACTGATCCTTATGGAAAAATATATAGGATTGCTCTGACCAGATAAGTTTAATTAGCTTCCAGAAATCCTTAAATGTGGAATTTAACAGGGTTTTCAATGTCAAGGTACTTTTTCTTTCATTTCTTAATGTCTATGTCTAGAATTCAACCATATTTTTCACTGAAATCCTTAACTCTCTAGCACCATTAAGGAAAATTAGGATTAAAGCCAAATACGCCCCCTGGCTTTCAAAAGACACTCACTCCCTTATGTAGAAAAGAGATAGTGTTTGGAAAACCTGGTTAAAAACCAGATCCCCTGCACACCTCCATAATTACAAAGAACTCAGAAACCTTACCAAAAAGCACACCAACAAAGACAAGCAAACATTCTACAAAAAGGCCCAAACCCACCACCACTCTAATCCAAACAAATTCTGGAGCACCATTAACAAAATTCTTCACCCTAGAAGTCCTACAACCCTTAACCCCTACCCTAACAGCACTCCACAAGAAACTGTCACCCTTCTCAGCTGTTACTTCACTCACTTTATCTGTAAACTAACTTACACAGACCATAATACAAATACCTCTACCACTTCTTCTACTTATACCAATATAACCCTCTTTTCAATACAACCACTCCCCACAGCCTTCATCAAATCACTCTTGCTCAAACTAAAACCATGTTCACCCTTTACTGATAACCTACCTCCCCTCTTTCTCAAGCTCACCACTGACCCTATAGCCTATCCTATTTCTATACTAGTAAACAGATCAATCCAAGAATCCACAGTCCCCAACATCTGGAAATCATAAGGAGGAAACACCATTGACCCATAGCCATTCTTTCCTCACTTTCAAAAATCCTCGAAAATGCATACACAGCTTTTCAAATTTCTAATCCAAGAAAACCTTCTGACCTCTGCCCAACATGGGTTTCAGCTGAACCACAGTACTACTATCTCCCTTCTACCTTTCACTCATATTGCCGCAGAGACTAGAAACAACAACCATCTAGTATCCTGTATATTGCTTGACTTCTCTAAAGCCTTCGATACAGTATCTCACTCTAAGCTACTAACAAAACTATCTGATCTCAACTTCTCCACTTCCACTCTTAACTGGTTCTAAAGCTACTTTACAAAAAGGCTACAGTCTGTCAGATGGCACACTTCCTACTCCCCTTCCTACCTATCCAGAAAGGGGTCCCCCAAGGCTCTATTCAGGGGCCCCTTCTATTCAATGTCTTTACAAGCAGCCTCCACACATCCTGCAGCCACTCCTCTCATATACAATATGCTGATGACTCTACTCTCATCTCCTTTTCTGACAACATCCTTCACCTTCACTCTCTTAATCAAAACTCATTCCTTTCTATTGAAAGATGGCTTGCAGAAAACCAAATCATCTTAAATCCAAAAAAAAAACAAATTCCCTTTTCTTGATACCAAAATCACTCTCCCATTATAAAAGCACCTTCACCATCTCATCACTCAACAACACCATTATCAAAGTAGAATCTCACATTAAGCTCCTTGGTACTATAGTTGATAATCAATAAAATTTGAGTACACATTCAACAGTGTATTAAAAAGACACATAAAAAATTTGGACTACTTTATAGGAACAAAAAAAAATCCTTTCATCTGATTCTAAACTTTCTCTTGCTCAGGCATTCCTCCTACCCTGCCTACTCTATGCCACTCCAGTTCTTACAAACTTACAAACCACATTAATCACCAGGCTTGAACAAACTTATAACAAAATAGCTACATTTGCCACTAACCAACCTTACAACTCTCACCTCTGCCTTGCTCTAAAGAAACTACAATGGCTTGAATTCCCCCAACAACTGCTACTGTCACAGTTACATATCACACATTCCATACTTAATAAACCTACTGCCTGCCCTTCCATCTCCTCTCTAGTATCCTACTATACCCCTAATTGTTCACTCCAAAGCTCTGAACAACATCTCCTCGATATTTACAAACCTAACAAATACATTAGCAATCTCTTATACAAATACTCAGTGTCCCAAGCCTAGAACAAACTCTCCTCTAATGTAAGAAATATTGCATACATTAATAGTTTCAAAACAGAGCTAAAAAACGTCCTATTAAACTCATGGTCCTGCTTCAGCCAGGATCCTACATAACCCCCCTCCCCCAATCACTCATGCAATTTCTTTTTTTTTCTTTTCTCACAGCTCTAATCTCACATGACTCTATTTCACTTAAAATGGAGTCATATCAAACTGTAGAACACCTGTAGTTCATTTGCAGCTACAGTCTATGTAAATATCTATACTTATGTAGTTACATGACATGTAACATCTGTATATAATTTTCGTATCTACTTTTCAATGTAACATTTTGGTCTTAACTCTCAATGTTTATTATCTGCCTTAGTTTAATTAATTCTTTTCTGCTCTGTGTGACCACCTATTTTATTCTATTGTTAATCTCAAATGCATATTCAGAATTTCTTGTGCTCTATTCTACTGGAGCTTTTCTCCTCGGGTCTTCACTGAATATGGGCTTCTGGTTTAGTTGGACTAATCCAGTTAACAAATGTCAAATAAATAAATAGTTTTAAAAGTTTGCATAAACAGCACCTGTGCCAAAGATGGCTCTGTTCTTGTATTGTCAGCGATGCTGGGTGGGCAGATTGGTGTGATGAGGAAGATGCCTAGACATGGTAAGGCCTTGTTGTTTCTAATTATGGTGGCTGCCAAAAAAGCACTTACTAGAAAATGGAAATGAAAATCTACACCAACTATATTAGAAGTAGTGAATATAGTAACAGAGATAAAACAAGTGGAATTGAAATCTTTAGAAAGGGTAGGAGCAAACTACATAGTAAAAATTTGAATTGTGGGAACAATACATACATGGCAAGGAATGGGGTTTAAAAGAAGGCAGGACTTAAATGAGCTACGTAATGTCTGACTGAAAATGATTGGGTAGATTATAAGTGATGTATAACAAAGGTGGCTCTGTTCTTCATGCTCACTTGGCTAGCTTTACTTTACTCAGATTACTTTTCTCCAAATGTTACAGCCACATTGCTTCCCAGTCAGTTGTACCTTATCATACCTCTTCATACTGCACTAATTTCCTAAACTCTTACTCTTAGTCTTTCTCTCAAACCCCACCACTAACTACAATTCAACCTCTCTGCATTTATCCTCCTTCTCATCTTCATAATTTCTCCTTTCATATCTCTGTTATCATCAATTTTATGCTACATTACTACTTGTCTGTGTAAATTATTACTAACCTCAAAAACAACCCAGTTTGAATTTTCCCTGCAGCCATTATGCTACAACTACATTAATTAGCCCTGTATTAGTAATTATTCAATAATTATGATGGACTGCGCAGTGGTGCAGAGGTTTGTGTTGTCATCTCACAGCAAGATGTTCTCCAGTTCGATTCTCGGCTAGGGTGCTTTCTGTGCAAAGTCTGCATGTCCTCCCTGCATTCGTGTGGGTTTCCTCCAGGTGCTCCAGTTTCTTCCCACATTACAAAAACATGCATCTGGAGTGTTTCTCCCCGGACTTCCACTGAAAATTGGCTCATTCCAAGTATGACTTTCCCGGTAAACAAAATGTTAAATAAAATAAATAAATAGAAATTAGCCAATGTATCTTAATTGCTCTGTTTTTGTGTTAAAATATTATGTTAAAATATTATGTTCATGTAAGAAATATTTTAAAAATCACATAAATAAGCAGATAGATGCTTTACATTACAATGATAAATGTTCATCATTTGTAACTTAAATGTGGAGTTTTTCTCCATGGGCCTCCACTGAAAATGGGTTTTACCCAGTCAGACATTTCCCAATCAACAAGGACAAATAAAATAAAATAACATAAAATAAATAAATAACATGTAGCAATATAAACTATTCCAGCTGTGTTACAACTAAACGTTTCCCTGATAGTAAAACTTTTATTTAAATGATTAAATTCTAAAGTGCTATCCTGTTCAATTTTTGTGACTAGTATCAAGCCTAGAATACTAGCCATTGACTAGAGGGCAAACTCTCAAAGGAAACCAAATAATCTATCCCACAGAATGTGTGGGGGCATAAAGCCTGAGGTGCCAGGGAGCAAATGAGTGACAAAGTGACTGAGGAGGGCTAATGCTGCTAGGTGTGAGACTGAAAACATTACCTAAAATACAGATTTAATCACGCTTCAAAGATGCTTTATAAAATGAAATGAGTAGTGCTTCTTAACAACTTAAATTTTAATGAAAACCAAAATATAATACACAGACATCCCATATAAAGCTCATAAAACAATTAAATAATAGATCTCCACATAACAATACTGTCAAACTGAGGTTCACAGTTAAGAATCTCAGACATAAAAAGATTCAAAAATGACTTCAAATCTAAGAAGTGAACTTCCATTTTCTGCAAAACTGCAAACTGTAATATAATGTTAATCCAGGATAGCTGACAAAAATCAATGTCAAAACATTAGTAGTAGCAACTTTTATTTATTATTATAGTACAGTCTTCTCTTTATGGATAATTGACATACACATACCACTGAACCAATATAATGAAGCTCTATATCTAGAATGTTGCCATGTTCAGCCTTGAACTTTATAATGGCCAGTGGCATCCTGTTTTTTAAAAGATTATACCTACTAATTTCTGACATTATGCACCCATTTCTTGTTCCTTGCATCCAACCTAAATGTTTGCAACTACCTTTAGTACCTAAGGGACTTTAGGGCTGAGGAAATGATTAACAGGAGGCTAGTCAGAATTAGCAGATAGCAGACTAACACTCCATTTAATGGTGGCAAATCAAAGCTTTGTGCACACTAGGAGCATTTACGAGACCCAGACAAAATGAGCAGAGTTTACGGTACCTCTGACATTTAAAATTCAACCTGGTGCAGCAGTCACTCCCCTCACAAGTAAGAGTGTTTTCCCAGATCTGATGTGCTTCTGCTAAAATCATTGTTTCTGACGCAAAAACATCCACTTTTCCCCCACATCTGTTCTCTTGTCTTTGGCAGCTGATCATGCAGTTTGGAGGAGAGGCAGCAGTACAGGAAGGCCACTACATCAGAAGACATTTCTTTAGAAGCAGTTGTCAAGTGGTCTTCTTTCTAACTTGCACAAGGCTGATGTCCCCCACATTACTAGTACTGCTGTAAATTTTAGTGAAACCTTCAGGAAGCACTCACTATTCCTTGTCCTGTTGCAGGGGACCATAGGGAGATTTGTTTGAAGACAAAGGCAGGAATGGGTCCCCTAAAAAACTGCTTATAGTTGGCTAAGTAAAAATTAAATGTGTCTCTGTAATCAATAATCTTTTTTTTTTTTTGCCAGGGAGGCTATAAGGGGGACCAGTATGTATTGACAAGGTCTAGGGATAATTTAGGAGGTTATTGATGTTATAGAAAGTCAGGACAGTAATAGATAGTGAAACAGTTGTCATGATGATGAGTGGCAGAACTGAGTCTTAAAGAATCAGTCTTCATATTTGTATAAGGCAGAAAACACTAAGTTACAAATGTTGATATTTTTACCTCCACTGTCAGTAAAGATCTGTACAGAGATGTAGGCAGGTTCAGGTTCCTAAAAAAAGCCAGCTATAGTTCCTTTAGAAGAAAGCATGTCTTATGGTTGTCAGAAGTCCTTTTTTTAGGCTGAGTTGGCCAAGAGAGGGCTATATTGCATGAATGTATACATCACCTATATCTTACTGGATTTTTATAATGATGACTGGATGCATAATGATATAACAAACCTACAAGTTACAACTCATATGACAATAGTAAAAAAAAAATAACAAAACTCACCTATGGAAGAATGTAAATACCACCAAAAATCGTAATCCTACAAAAGAATTTATTGAAAATCACAACACCCAAAACATTCTTAAGACATGATAGATGATTTTTACTCTGTAAAGGCTGATTGTGGCCGAGGCGCTAAGAGATTTTTACTTTGGAATAAAAAACATTTAGTCAACAGAATAACAAGATACTACTGGTCTTTTTTTCAGTTTATGATAGAAAATAATTTAAAACCCATCACTGAATGCAATGCTCCCTTTAGAATGTACCTTAACATTTATAACTAGAAAGGTTACCAAAGTGCTATCCAATTAAAAACTCATTCTCCTTGCTCTATCTCTTAAGACTCTTGAGGTGCCACCTGTGCTTATTTTTCACCCACCCAAAAGATCCTGTCATTTTTTCAATTTCCCTACCTCGTGGAACAAACAATCTAACAAACATATAATCCAAAAACATATCCATTGAAAGTTTAACAACTTCTACCTGAGCAGTGGGTTTCTTTCCCAATGCATCCTCCACTATTAGTAAAGACTTCCAAAGCACATCAGACTAAGTACCCCTTGTCTATTTTGAAAACCAACCTCGATAACTGGATGGGTAACCAGAAATTCATGTTGGGCTTAATAGAAATTATCTTCTGTCCTGAGGAAACTACTTTTACTTTTAAAAAAATACACGTCTCTTTTAAAAATGCCCTTTGCATCTGTGCATGCATCAATGCACATCTGCTATTGTTTCTTCAAAACATTCCTGCATGTGTCAACACGTTACTGCTTGCTTCTTCAAAGACATTTGTTTCATTTTCGCATGCAGAATTTAAATAAAGGATACAAGACATATGGACACTCCATCGGGGGGAAGGTGTGTGTGTGTGTGTGTGTGTGTGTGTGTGTGTGTGTGTGTGTGTGTGTGTGTGTGTGTGTGTGTGTGTGTGTGTGTGTGTGTGTGTGTGTGTGTGTGTGTGTGTGTGTAAAATGCCTTAAGTAGAGATGGTAGGTTAGTTAATTTACTGAGGCTCAAACCCTGTATCTCAGCTACAGGAGACAAGAGCCTGAATCCTCTACACCAACTACCAGACAATATACGTTTCAGTGCATTTTCAAGTGATTGTGACTTTCAGTGCATTTTCAAGGAATTGTGACTTTCAGTGTATTTTCAAGGAATTGTGAGCTTCAATGCATTTTTCAATGAATTTTGAGCTTCAAGGGAAGAGAAGTTTACAGCTACTCATGCTAAGTCTGTTTTCAATTAGCAACTGTTTTGTCTACCAATTCATCGTTACTGTTTGTGCTAGAGAATTTGAAAGCACTATTAGGAATACAGGTAGCATACTTGCTTTTGATGCAAAATGCTGTGGATTCTACTCCCACACCATATAAATATTTGGCTGATACTGTTTTGTACTTTAAGGAGGTGGGGAATGTGCTGCTGCAGTCCTGATTATGTCCTTCTTTGGATGAGATGTCTATTAGTTATGAACCTACTGTCAGTTTGCCATCCATTCCCTATTGCAGTATTACCAATGTATCAATTTTTTAATGTAACATAGGCAATTTATTTTTCAAGGGCAGCAGGCACTGAATTTGTAGATGAACTACTGAAATATAAAGTTGTTTGCATGTAGCAACCTCTTCATTAGTTACAGATCTCTGTTATGTGGAATTATTCAGATGACTTTTAATTCTGCAGAAATTGTGCATATTGACTGATATTGGTGGATTGTAATGATAGAAGTCTGAGTGGCCTTTAATGGTTGAAATGTTCTGATATGGGCAGTTTTGTCATTATTGGTTCATACATTTTGTTACATTGCTTACTGGAAAAATGTTCAAAACTACAAGTTTAAAACACACTCTAATAAGAGGTGCTGTATTATACAAGGAATATAATTTACTACACAAAGAAAGGTGAATCAAAGGGGTGGCCACGATGGAGCAGCAGTTAGCCTTACTGCCTCACAGCAAAAGGTTCTCTGGTTCGAGTCTCGGCTGAGGCGCCTTCTGTGTGGAGTCTGCATGTCCTCCCTGCAATCACTTGGATTTCCTCCAGGTGCTCCGGTTTCTTCCCACATCCCAAAGGCATGCTGTAGGTGGATTGGACACTCTAAATTGGCCCTATGTGTGAGTGTGTGCATGTGTGTATCTTCTGTGGAAGGTTAGACACAGGGCTGGCAACTCGACACCGTAAAAACTCCACTGCCAATCGTTCTGCGGACCATTGTTCCACTGTGGTGGCCCCTAACTGGGAAAAGAGAAAGAAGAAGAAAGGTGAATCAAAGAATGCATACACATATGCATGGTCATAAAAAAGTGTGCAAAGGACCCTATGGTTTGAAAACAGCCCAAAGGTAAACTTAATCTGCCACTGGCCAGATGCATTTTCTTTGAATGTGCGTTTTGATATTGTTTCAATGCATGTTGGTTTCAAAGGCAGAGACATTTATTATTCATGCTGTCTGTTTTCATTGTGAGACTGTATTGCTTTGTTTAGCAAATGGCTATCAATGTTTGTGCTATAAAATCTGAAATAAAAGCTTTAAATGAAATCCAAATATCTGTCATCATCCTAGAAGTAAAGAATAAAACAGTGTGCACTCTGACAGATTTGAATAGTGTTTATGCTAATTGGGCAGAAATAGGCAAGTAATTGGACACTGAAATGGCTGTGGGGGTCTGGGAGACTGCTGTGGGGGGTAATCCAGAGAGTGCTGTGGGGGGGGGACCATATCCATTACCCTGCCTAAGGCCCCATTTGCCAATGATCAGTCTCTGCTGATTAGTAGACTGGTGCATATCCACATGCCTTTTCATTCTAACTATTCTTTAAGTCACACTAAAAAGATATGCCTTTAAGTAACCATGAAGAAAATTATTTACACCTGATGAAGTTCATGCAAAGCAATCGTAGGACTAGTAATGCCCTATTATGTGGTCTTAAAATAGATATGAAGAAATTTACCTCACTTTCACAATGAATTTCTTGACACTCATGTTTTCAAACACAAAATACAATATTTTGATTAACAAGCTGATCATAATCTGCAGTATAAAACATGGGATACACTTTGCTGTTTCTGTAAATGAAAAAAAAATTTAGCAATGTGTATAAGTAAGAATGTAGTTATAACAAGATTGATACAGAGAGGTACTTATGTATGAACCTGTGTCATCAGCAAGCCTCACATATACACACACTGATCCACACATAGAATTTGCCATAGAACTGCAGAAGAACCACAATGCCAGATTTAGAAGCTGAAATACGCTTTGTGTGGTCACACAAGGAACAACTAAAAAGGTGTGACAGAGAGATATGTCTTACAGCTTATAAAGCTGTTGACTGAACAGAGGCACACAATGCTTCTGTATGCTGTTTGTGTGGTGCATGAGGTTTGTTACGGTTTTAAAAGTTATTAGGCTGTTTTTAACTGGTAATCCATCACAACAGCTAAAACTGGACTAAATTTGTCAATAGGGACATCTTTTGAGGTTAATCATTTGATCATGGAAGCCATGGAAATAAGTCAGCATAGAACCTATTTCTCCTGTTTAAATATGTTTAAGATCAATCAATGAAGTTTAATGTGCTATTCTGTTCTTATCTGGCAAATCAGTCAAGCCAGCTACAGACAATGTACAAATGTTTTATACCTAATAAATAACGGATGTTAGGAAAATTGATTAAGTAAAAATAGTAAAATCAGGCCTCTGAAATAGGCTTTGCCCATTCAGGTATCACAGGTATAAAAACATAATACAGCCATCTATCCATACAAACAGGCATACATAAATGTTGACTGTTTATAGATGATTTTCTGTCCAGTCTTCAGTGGGCTGTCTTGCATTGTGTCTGTGTCTAAGCTACAGTGACCACAAAACTATAGCAATGTGCCTTAAGAAAAGAAATTCAGTTAATTGTCTCTGAAAATTTTAGAATAAATTGTCAAAACACAAAACAAAAAGAAACAATAATTGGAATGCTAGTCATGTGACATACAGGAATTAAATCCAAAGCATAAGATGGGCAATGGAGAAACCACCCCTTTTTCAACAGATAGGAACACCTCTTCTGCCATGGCTGCCTGCTGTGCTGTAAATATTTAACATGGTGGTAATGAACCAAAACAACCTAGCTAGAGAATTTCAAACAAGATTATTTCTTGAGTTAGAATGACATTGGCTCCTATAGAGTAAGGATTTGTTTCTCAGTCCTAACCCATCATCCCAGAAAGAAGTCAGTTTTGGAATAAACTACTCTGTCATGCATTTGCCTGCTTTCTACCCCAAATATTTTAACAATTTGCTTACCAGTCAGAAGTCAAATAATCTTGCATGCATTTTGTCCTTAAAATCATTGAGAAACTATGCTTACATGCACCTGACTCTTTGTTTCAGACAATGTCACCATATTTCTGAGACACGTGTAGATCTACACCACTAAATTTGTTGGGATACCAGTATGATTAAGTAGTTAGTTGAAGAGCTTGTCCCCCTACGGCCTGACCTTAATGGGAAAAAATTTCAGACTATGGGTTCTATAGACTAGACACAAGTTTTCCTGTTCTGAAGTGAAAATGGCAGGGTTTTGCTGAGCTGGAGGTATTTCCTGTTTGTCAGACTGCATTTATTTTGGTGACTAGTAAATGTTTTTTCTTTTCTTTTCTAAAACGTTGAAAGGTATACCACAGCTCATTTGACTAACAACAAATCAATCTGTTAAAGTTTGGCCATTGCTATTTCCTTTAACAAACATCTTGAAATCATAGCAGTATTCACTTTGGAATCACCTCCTTGGATTATTTATCCTGTTTATATGACTCTTAAAAATCAATGCAAACTTCATAGTTCTTATCATACCCAATGAGTAGGTAACAGAACACCTATTCTGTAGAATTATGGTCAGTGTCATAAGGAGATAAACTGTTTCTTGTCTCAGCCCAGAAGTGCCTCTACATGAGTACTACTACACCCTGACAAACAACTCTCAGTAAACAGCTGCTACATAGCGATTGTGCTACAACATTCCTGTGCTATCACATCTGTTCTGACATCATTGTTGGTGTGAATTTTTAATCTTCTGTAATTCTTACATTATTTTTATATTTCTTCTCTATATTTCCCTTTTGCCCTTGTGCCACAAAAGCTTCTAAGTCTGGCAAAGAAAACTTTATTCCTGATTACTGTCTTTCTTGCTCCTTAATGTTTCAGTTTTAAAAGAGGATGATGAGGGACACTATTGCGAACATTCAAATAAAACCATCTCTTGTTAAAGAAACGAGGTCTTCCTAAAGAAAAATAAAAACACTTCACAAAACAGCTACATAAATATAGTTGGTTATATGCAACATCTGTGTGTAATTGTATAAAAGTTGCTTTCTTCTGAGTTCCTCAAAAACAGCAGAGTAACTCTAGAAACAACAAATATCAAGCAACAGCACATGCTCTCAGTATTTACATTACCACTACACTAGAATCCATTAATAACAATTAGATAAACTTTCAGACACTTATTAAATATGTAACTGCAGAACTAAGGAACATTGCAATACTGAAAACTTATTACTTCATTAAGAACACTTATCAGGTAAAAATGGACACCCTATCATAACTGATAAAATGATGAAGCATTTCCTTAAAGTTAAGCCTACTGGGCAATAGGGCAGTTCAGCAGAATTTAATATAGCCTTTATTATTTATAATTATCCCTACATTATCCATGTAGCTTTTAATTTTTATCTATTCAACTCATACAGTCCTTTAAAAGTGTTAGTGAATCGTGAGGAAAGCAAATCTTCATCACATATGTTTCTAAAAGGGGACAGCAGGATTTTTTTTTTTAAATAATATGTGCATCCTTTATTAAAGTGACCAGGTCAATGAACTCAAAATTACTTTATTAAAGCTTACTGTCGCAAAGAAAAATTAAAAAAACTATTCCCATATAATTATCTTAAACAGGAGAATCTTTTTCAAACAAGTTAGATGCAAAAAAATCAATATATTACAACAGCTTCATATTAAATTCAAATTATAATTATATGACATAGTAATAAAGACATTGCATAAAGGTTTATGAGTTATGCTGATCTGAAATCTGGCTTCAGTACTTTGATAAAATCCAGATAATTACAACAAAGAGAAACGTGTAATTATACAATCAGGCTCGAGGAGAGATGTGTAAGCACACAGTCAGGCTCAAGGAGAGATTTATAAGTATACAAACAGGCTCGAGGACAGATGTATTCAGTACACAATCAGGCTTGAAGAGAGATGTATAAGTATACAGTCAGGCTTGAGGCGAGATATATAAGTACACAATCAGGCTCAAGAAGAAATGTATAAATATGCAGTCAGGCTCAAGGAGAGAAGTATTTAGTATACAATCGGTTTCGAGGAATGATGTATAGGTATACAATCAGGCTCAAGGAGAGATGGATAAGTACACAATCAGGCTTGAGAAGTGATGTATAAGTATAGAATCAGGCTCAAGGAAAAATATGTAGGTTATGCAATCAGGCTCAAGGAGAGATGTATAAGTACACAATCAGGCTCAAGGAGAGATGTATAAGTACACAATCAGGCTCAAGGAGAGGTGTATAAGTACACAATTAGGCTTGAGGGGAGATGTATACGTACACAGTCAGGCTCAAGGATTGATGAATAAGTATACAATCAGGCTTGAGGACAGATGTATAAGTACACAATCAGGCTTGAGGACAGATGTATAAGTACACAATCGGGCTCGAGGAGAGATGTATAAATACACAATCGGGCTCGAGGAGAGATGTATAAATACACAATCAGGCTTGAGGAGAGGTGTATAAGTACACAATCAGGCTTGAGGAGAGCTGTATAAGTACACAATCGGGCTTGAGGAGAGATGTATAAGTACACAAACAGGCTTGAGGAGAGATATAAATACACAATCATGCTCGAGGACAGATGTATAAGTACACAATTAGGCTTGAAGAGAGGTGTGTAAGTACACAGTCAGGCTCAAGGAGGCATGTAGAAGTATACAATCAGACTTGATGGGGTCTGCATGGTACAGTTATTATTGAATGCCTATAGGTATTCTGTGGCACTTGTATTTTTTACAGTCTGAATTTTATATTTAGTAGTTTATGTATGATTATTATATGTTTTTTAGTATATTTAATGTAAATAAGATCTGCCACTTCTTTTAAATAATTGATTGCTGTCCAGGGTTGTAACTTGTTAACTGTGTGGAATTTTAGTATGAAATTTTCAGGACAGTCATTTGCAGGACCCTGCCATCAAGCTATTGTATGCTATTGCAAAGTCTAGTTTATAAACAGATGCTAATGCTACTCAGCTTCTCAACTGAACTCTAGCAGGTGGATGAGTCTGGACGAGGAGACTTACATATCAGTAGCTTTACAAACAAGAATTGCTTCCTATGTAACACAACCCCAAACGATTCACAAGAATAATAATTTTGTTGGCAACTTCCAGAAATGAAAGGGGCATATATTCAAGCAGATCTACTTTGAAAGGTTGAACCTCACATAATCAAAATCCATATTCACGAAACGAAAATAGCAAAAACGTAAATACCTGAACAGTGAATTTTTCCCAGGGTAAGTAAACACTTGCCCAAACTTAAACAAAACACACACCGAAGTAATTAAAATCCACATCCCCCCCCTCATTATATGTACCAACTATGGGATCATACTACAGTGGAGAAAAGGGCATGCTGGGCGAGTGTTTACTTACCCTGGGAAAAATTCACCGTTCGGGTATATAAGCTTTCACAATTTTCATCTCGTGAAAATGGATTTCGATTATATGAGGTTTGACCTTTCAAAGTAAATCCATGCAAGCAATAATGCTCACCCAGTCATTTTTGCATAGCTTTTAACTGATGACATGCTTGCTATACACTACATTATATTCACAAGGGTAATCATTTTGGTGGCAGTTCTCAATAACTAAAAAACAAAAATGTGTAAGCAGTAACGCTCATCCACAACCATTTATTTTTTATTTATTTATTTATTTATTTTACATTTGTCGACTGGGCTAGTCTAACTGAATATATGTCCATTTTCAGTAGAGGTCTGGGGAGATGAGCTCCGAGGAAACAAACAAAATCACATATACAAAAATTAATGCATACAATGAACATTGCAGGTGCAGTACAGAGAATAATCAAAGAGGTCATTCGTTCATAACATAGTGCAAAATATACAGATACAATTAGTACAATACAAAATGTAGTTGCAATACATCATAAAGAAAAAGATGGCAGCAGAATCATACACTATATTAGTATACAACTAGTCATAAAGAAAAAGTAGGAGCTGAAATTATACAATATATTAGTAAAAGTAGTCTCCTTAATGAGATTCTGAAAATGTAAGTAACAGTATAGAAGGACAACGTAAGTTGTTATAAGTTGGTTTATCCAATAGTAAGCATGTTGCCTTTTATTTCATTGTTTTTTTTGTAGGGTTATGTTTTATAAGTATTTTATTTCTGTTTAATATGCATTTGCATTTATGAAGTCTTTTACTTTTGTGAACTGTATCTTCACATTTATCTCTTAGGTCAGTGTATGGCAGAGTATTCCAACCATGAGAGTGAGTGAGTGAGTGAGTGAGTGAGTGAGTGAGTGAGTGAGTGAGTGAGTGAGTGAGTGAGTGAGTGAGTGAGTGTGTGTGTGTGTGTGTGTGTGTGTGTGTGTGTGTGTGTGTGTGATTTGATGTTTTGGGAACAAAAGTCTTTGCTTCATGTTATGCATTTCTTGTACTTGTTTCTGTACTGCTTCATTTCTCATTTTGAGGTTTATGATTTCATTTCCATCAGGAAGTTATATTTTACCTTTCTGGATATTTTTAATGTTCCTGATTAAATAATATACTTCAATTTGAGTTTTTTTATTGCTCTTATTATTGTAACGCATGTTTAATTTGTCACAGCAACATTTCTATTTTGTTCTATTTCTTTTCTATTATTATTTTTATGCAGACTTAGTAATGTGTTTGGGTTGGGGTGTGAGTTTCTTGTGTTTGATGTTGTTTTTAATGATTAATTGCTTTGTTTGTGTGTGTGTGTTGTTTTTGGAATATTTCTATGTTTGATGTCTTTTCTCTGCCAATAGACTTTTTATGATTGTGGCAGTTTGTTGGATTTTAAAGCCTGTATAAGAGCAGAGATCAGAACAGTTTCTGTGCACAAGTAGCTAACAATCTGATCCATTGGTTTTCCTTATCCATTTTATAGCAGAATATAGCCATCAGTAATATGTACTGTTAGCTTAATGACAGAATCAGAGGAAAGATTACACATTTTGGGATGTTTATGTCAATTAAAAACTCTAAATCAAAGTATGTTTATCTATACATACAATTATATATTAAACTGGAATGTGAATGTATAACTGTATCAGAACTTTGTAGTTAATCCAGGTAAATGAAATACGTTGTACCAAAAATGTATTTATTTGGTTAGTAACATTTTTATTTTATTTTGTTTATCCTTTGTTTACTGGTTAGTCCAACAGGCCGGCTAGTGGCCTCTTTTCAGTGAAGACCTGAGGTGGTATTTCAACTACTAGAGGAAATGTGCCCAGGGCAATGGTGAACTTTAATTCAACAAAACGGCCAGCACTCGAATAGTAGGGTCAAAGTTTAAAGACACTTTATTATTAAGACTGCCCAAATAATTCACTGTATAAAAATGCAGCCTACACAAAAGTAAACACCATCAAAACAATAAACAGACTGGTTTTGGCATTGTAGCCTTCATCACTGTATACTAAAGACATGAATTACAGCAGTTATATAGTCATCTATATAACGGAGCATTTGGAGGTGGAAAATGAGAATTTGGAAAAAAAATGTTTGATGTGGAGCTTCAGAAAGATTCCTGTGAGGCAGATTTTACAAATGAGCAGTATTTAGCTGTCTCCATGAAGAGGGAAGTAAGCGAGCCTGTTGAAGTGGTACAGAAAACAACATTGACGTCAGGAGGGCTTGCAGATGATGATCTGTTAAAAACAATGGAGCAGGATGATTCAAGAGACAATTCTGCTGTTTCATGGGGCAAGATGGCGAATAACTTTTTCAGAAGTACTGAAGATGGTAATGTGAAAAAGGAACCAGGTGATGTGGCAACAAAAAATGCAGCACTTAAAACGTATACAGCAGCGAAAGAAAGTAAAAGAGGAAAGCAGCAAAAAACGGCGGTGCCTGTGTTGTGGAAACAGATAATGCGGTAACCAAACTATATGCAGCAAAAAAGGACAGCAGCAGCAAACTCTAAGTAAAAAGTTAAAAAAAAGAGACAAACCATGAAAATAAGAATAAAATACGACACTGTAATAGACAGATACTTTGTGTGGTACAATTTCATAACTGTTCTGGGTTTTAAAGCTCAAGAAATTTGGTCTTTTATACATACTAGATCAAGACTTTTTATGTGTTAACATCTGAAAATGATGGACTGATGATGAAATTCTGGAACTGTCTGTAATAAAAGAAGATCCTTTATCAGTGGAACAATTATTTGTTTTCTGGTAGTAACTTAAATGATAAAAAAAGAAGTTACTTTACAGTTTAGAACCGATGAACTGGAAGAAGAGGATGTTAAAAATGTATGCAAGGTTAAAGTAAAACTGTTAATAATATTGTGAAAGTTAAAGAAAAGAGAAATTTATGGAATGTTGGGTGGAGATTGGAAGCTGTTTTGAAATGTGAAAAAAAAAACAGCCAAGTGTTATTTTTCTGGCTGGTCATAGGGGCACATTAAAATATGCTGGCCAGCCGAAGTCATGTTTCTTTTGTGGGGACTTTAATCATTTAATGACTGTGACAATGTACAGTGTAACCAGTGTGGGGAGAAAGATCATGCACCAAGAAGGTGTGTGCCTCAATGCTGGTTGTATAAAAAAGAGACACTTGCATGGACTGTCAAGAACAAACAATAAACAGTCAAAAAGAAGGGGAAAGGGAAGAAAACTTACACTAGAAAGGATGACAAGAGGCTGGGGGATAGAGTGAACTATGTGAAGAAATTCTAGAAGTAAATAATGGGGGGTAAAATGAGGAGAGACTGCAAGCAGGAAGAGAGATCAGGAGAGAGGATTGATTCTTGCATTTTTTAAAGTTCTAGCCAGTGAAAAATCTGAGTCTGAGGATCAAGTGTTATTTGTAGATAAACCCAGGAAAAGGTATTCAATTAGGGAAAAATTAAAAATAAAAACAAATGTAAGAAATATTTCCCTAAACTTAAAAAGCAGGAAAAGCAACAATTTTAGAGTATTTTTCAGTAAATGTGAACAGTATTACTAACATTGTAAGAAGTATAGGGATACTAGAATAGTTTGCTAAGTCTGCTGTGGATGTTATTCTGTTAGATGATTTAAGATTCCTGACAAGTGAAGAATGACTGCAAACATAAAAATTGTGGAGTGAAAATTTAATATTTAAGTTAGGAAATTAATGCTGTTCTGGAGTGTCTGTGTTGTATAAAAACAGTGAAATACTAGCTGTAACATCGGTAAGGATGGGAAGGTTAACTGTTTTGGATATGAAGTGGAGAGAACATGTTTATAGAATTACAGCATAATATGCATAAATAACTAGCAAGGAAAGAGAATCTGTTTCATCAAATATTAGACTGTGTGGAGGTTATCATGAAAGTTGTAGTTGCTGGGGACTTTAATTGTGATTTAATGGGAAAATGTTAACGGAAAGGGAAAGTTGTTAAAAACTACAGGAAGTGATAATATGTGGAAAATTAACTGTGTGGAACAAAAAGTAAATGTACTTTTAGAAGCAGGACACTTAGATCTGAAAGTGATTATTTTGTATTATTGGAAGGCTTTGTGGTAGCAGATGGTGATACAGTTGTAGTGGGTTTTTTCAGACCATTTAACGATATGGATGAAAGTGATAGAAGAAAAGGAGCATATTAAATAGAAAAGGGAATAAAAAGAATAACAACTGGTATGAATGGTGGATTGAACTTAAAAGGAAGTACAGAAAGTGTTTTTTATTTTTTCACTGGCATAAGGATGTAAAAAAGAGGAGAAAGTGAAGTATCAAAATGCATAGAAATGTATTCGAGAATTTAGAGAATATTGCAAGAGAGTATTATGATATGTAAAAATATAAAAGAAACTGAGAAAAAATAAGCCATTGCTGTTTAGGCAGAGCTATTTACCATGAAGAAGGGAGGAGGTATCTGCATATTTGGTCAAAATAGTAAAGGAGTTATTAGTATAATGAGGGAAATTAAAAAAATGTAAAAGGAGAGGTAAAAAGAACACAAGAGGAAATTCTGAGCACTGTGGTGCATCATGTGGGAAATATGCATAAGAGTAAAAAGAAAGAAAATAAGGTAGAATGGGAAAGAAAACATCTATAATGAGTTAAGGAAGGATTTGAAAAAGGAATTGCTATTACTGAATTGGATGATGTTCTTAGGAAAGTAAATGCTGGTTCAGTCTCAGGCCCAGATGATATTGGGTATGGAATGTACAAGAAAATAATGGATTGGCAAATAGGGAATTTTGTAAATGTACTGAATGAATGACTGAAGGAAGGGTTAGTTATGAAGAGTTATGCTGTGGAATATTAAAATGTATATGGAAGAAAAATGAGAAGAAAAATAAGCAAATTGGAGACCCATCACATTATATAACACAGATTGTAAAAGGTTATGAGAATAATACTGAGGAGAATGGAGGTAAGTATGAGGGATTTTATGGAAAAAGTATATATGATATAAAAAGGAAGGGATACCAAGAATTGTTATTGTTGTGAGAGAATTTGTGAATGGTATTATAAGTATAAAGAAGGATGTAAAACTTATGCTAGGTGATATTACTAAGGCATTTGATACAGTAAGACAGTATGTTTTGTGGGATGTTATGAAGAAGTATGGAAGAGGTAATACAGTTAGGAGAGTATGATGTCAGCATATCAAACTAACAGAGCGAGAGTGTTTATGAATGGGTGGCTGAGTAAAGAAATATGTATGAAATATGGTATAAGGCAAGGATATCCCATGACTGAAATATTGTTTGTATTGGTAATGAATGCCTATAGAGTGAAGTAACTTATAAAATAAAAGATGCTAGATATGTAATACAAAAAGAGGTGGCAATTCCAGTAGTTTTCACATGCGCAGACATAGTACTTTTAGTTGCTAAGAACAACATATAGATGGAGTAAGTGCTGGGTTGCCTGAACGGATGCTTAAAGAAAATGGGAATGACACTGAATAAAGATAAAAGAAAGGGTTTGGGTGATGTGCTGAAAATTGGAGGTGCATATTTCTAAATGAATGAAGTGTCTTTGCTACTGATAAAATTTGGGAAAATGATGCACTTATGACATAATGGGAAGGCTTGATATAAGAAACAAAAGAAGTATGTCTTCTGTGGAGGATGTGTAGATTAACCTTCAGGAAAGTTTTATCTGGTAAATTTGTATTAATGGGGAAGCTAGCATGTATGGCAAATGTTAATATGATCCCACATATATATGAAAAGGCAATTATGCAATTGTTATTTTCTTTCATATGGGATTCAAGATTAAACCAAGTGAAAAGAAATGTACTGTAAATGAGTGAAGATGGAGGGGGATTATCCAGTTGTTTATTCTGCTTCTTTAAACTTGTATACAGTATTAAAACAAGTAAAAGAAGAGAATGAAAAGTCAATAGTGAAAATGTTTAAATATAAGTCAAAACATTCCAGAAGATGATGAGAATGATAAGAGAAAAAAATAATATGTAAATGAAGAAATAAAAATGATATAGAAAAAATACTAACATGGATAATACAAACTGATGATATAGTGAACGACAGTAGGATGTGGAATAATAATAATATGAAACAATATTATTATGTAAATCTATGGGAAATTTACCAGAACAAGTTATTAAAGTCATTAAAGTAAGGAAAATGTGGTATACCAAGATAACAGAGTGTCAGGATTTCCTATGGAGACTGGTAATAAATAATTACCTGTAAAGGGGAACATGCCATATAAAAATAAATTTGAAAGAGTGTATTTATTTTGTGGGGAAGAAATGCCAGAGCATTTTTTTAAATGAAAAAGTATGGTGGAACTCTGGAAAAAGATGTGTGAAGAAAAGTTTTTGAGAAAATGAATGGCATAAAAATATACATATAAATATGATTATATATAGATGTTATAAGAGCAAAAAGTAAGAAGGGTAGATAAGAATTTATTTTATGCAACAAGGTTATTTGGAATGAAAGATGGAACAAAATTTTGTTTAATGGAAAAGAGGGGTCAATAATGGAAGATTAGCAATGAGGATGTTATAAGAAAAATGATAAACTGTAAAAATAGAAATATATGTGTACTTGTAAATATCTACATTTTATAAATGTGTAAACAATGTTTTTATGTTGTGTTAAATAAAGGACCCTAATTCTTTCTGATAGATGCAGTAGGATATTTTATATCCACCTGATATACACTAAATCAAGCAGATATGACCCTGGTTTAATATCTCATCTGGATATTCTTATCCATTTCAAACTGCAAGACCTTGTATTTTGGTTAGTGAATGCTGTTAACTGAATTGGTTAACCGTATGCATGATATGAAAGTCAATCTCATTTCTAAAATATATTTGTATGGAGAAAGTATGTTTATATAGTATATAAGGATGTTACTACATTTAATTCATTTGGATCACTTTTTGCATCCCTTTTAAAATGAGGCTAAGTGTGGGATATTTTGTAGTTATGGTTGTAACATGATTAACATTTATTACAGCCACAAAAATGCATCACTAAAAACAGTGAAAGTAGGATATTCTGCAGCCATATTTAGGACTGAACAGTAATATCAGAATATGATAACATTGTTCTTAATTTAGACAAAGTACTTTTAAAACTCATAGCAATTAAAATATAAATTATTTTCCTTTTATTTATTGGCGCATATAGTTTATTTCATTTACATGGCCTTTTGGGCTCTACTCCACATGTTTCATAAACTTTGAATACCTAAGAAATTCAAGAGGAATGCAAAAAAATGATCCAATCTGACACTTTTTTTGTAATAACTACCACTTCAGCAAACACTTTCATAAAAGCACCATTATATGATAAACCCAAACAGTGAAAAAATGTAGTAGTTCTACAATTGTGAAAATCTTGTTGTTGTGTCTTTCGGCTTTTCCTGGTTAGGGGTCGCCACAGCGGAACCCCAGTCCGCTAATGATTGGCAGTAGATTTTTTACGTGCCGAGTTGCCAGCCCTGACGCACAACCTTCAGCTAAGGTACATCCATTCATGCATGTCTCCACCCAGAAGACGCTCTAACTGAGAATCGAACAGGACAATGTCTTACTGTGAGGTGACAACGCTACTGCAGCACCGCCACCGCAGTAATCACTGGTATTGCATTCAAGCATGAAGGTTTTATCGATAGTATTTAATTTACAAAAAAAAAAGGCAGAAAGCTGTTTGAGATAATCATACTAATCATTTGTGATGAAATAAAGTGAATCTCCTTTTCATTGGTCCTATCACAGTCAGCACATTAAACCCAGAGTGACAACTACATGGACAGGCAGCAGTATGAGTGTGAAAAAAAAGATTAAAGGTGGCACAGACAGTCATGTGAACACATATATATTTCAGTGTTTGGGCCACTCTTGCCAAGCAGGTCAAGAAGGGAAGATGGTAATAGATTATATTCAAGGCTAATTAAAAAGAAAGCTGATTGCTGCAGATAGCCATACCATTCTAGAGAGCATCATGGTTGGTTAAAAAACACCCCTACAACAGTTTTGCTTGCACATTATTTGATAATGTCAGCATGTGCCTGACTTTGTGATGCACCGTCACTTCCTGCAGAGTTACTAACAAGTTGTGGGATGTCAGAAACTACCATTAAACATGGGAACTGCATGCCACTTTCCTCAAACTCTAACTTTGTTATCATTATCATCAGCAGCCATTCTGCTGCTGATAGCCTCCAAATGTATTGGTACAGAGGAACTATTTGTTTCTCCTGCTGACCTTGTAAAAAATGAATTGAATACATACTAATAAAGAAGTAGCATATACTACTGTATGCTAAGTTAGAAGGTGTGGAGTACAATTACCATGCATACGGCTTCACTGTCATTATGTGCAGAAGCAGAATGCTCACCTGTTAATAGTAATTGTTATGTGTTCAATGTAATCACTCCATGTCAGCATTTAATTCTCTATATAAATAAAAGTTATTATTTTTAAACCAGAGCAGATGTGTGTTGCTGATGCATATGTTGGTTATAACTGTTCTACACACCACCTCTGATTATTCCAGTCTCATCACCTCCTGTGTCATAATCATCTCCATGAATAGAGAGGAGGTATTCCTCAACTGGTGTTAAAGGGATAAGTCTAGGGGGTTCCCACCAGTACTGTTATGGACCACTGTATTCTGCCTTGCCATTGATCTGGCACATCCTACAATATCATTTGCTCTCCTCTTGAATTATGTTAATGTGTAGATTCTTCCACCAATGGCATTTATATCTATAAACACTTAATTCCAGGCATTTGCCATCTCAGCTTCTTTGGTGCTCTCTTTTCCAAAAAGATATTTGCCATATGTCCTAATGGCTGCCATGAGGATTCAATTCTCCTCATGTCTAAAATTATCCTTTCTCTACCTTGATCCCTATTTTTTCATCATTACTGCACCTAAAATAATATCCTAGTCATACATAAAAAACATCAGTCAAACAACACAACAATGAAAACATATCAGCTATCATCACTGTAAAAAAAAAAAAAGCAGAGGTTAGGTGACACAAAATCCATATTTATATACACCAAGTAAGGCTGTGTTGAACTAATCTTTACATCATCATGAACACATTCGCACTACTAAGGCAAGCAGTTTGTTAACAGACCTGTATCCTTCCCTACCACTTTATTGTATTCATACTGTCATTTTATATTCAGGAGTAACACTTAGAAATCACCCAGTAAAGTGCTATATATGTTCTGCCAACAAAACATCATTGACAATTCAGTATTTTCACATTTAAATTACTGCAAAGTATTTAATTCTAACATGTGTGCACAATTACTAAATAGCTGCAAAATTAATGTATCTTTCTCAGTGTTCACTATAGAGTTCCACTGTATTGCTGTAATGCATTTCTATTCAGAAATTACAGTTTTTCAATATTCACATAATTGATTCAAATCTGTCCATCATATCAGTAAAGCAAATATTTCTTCAAGCAAAACCAGTAATCTAACATCATTTTGAACTGTTTGATATTAATTTGTGACATTCGTAATATTTATTGCTCACTTTGCAAAATCCTCTGCTTCCTAAAACATTTGCGGCCTAACTCGAGTAATAGCAAGTTAATATGGCAGTGTTAAAATTTTTTGCACCTTTATACTTATCTCTAGGAATAACAGTAACATGATATGTGAATGTGTAAAACAACTTAAACGTATAACCAGCACTCCGGTAGTTGTGAGCACTAGCATAGGTACTCAAAAATACTCTGCAAATAGTGTCAGAATCTGCAGCAATCCCCAGCAATCTCCAGAAGCCTGAAAGAATGCATAAATAACCTCAGTTATTCTCTAAGGTCATAATGTTTACAAATGGAAAGATGGAGTCATATACATGTCAGTTCGCACAACCATGAGGCATAATACCTGTCCATGCAACATAACCTGGCATACTATATTACCTTAAATCATGCACGGTTTACAAAAAGTTGATACTAGCACACAATGGAAGATTTATTTTTACAGAAATAAATAAACAAGAGCCAAAAAATAAAATACATTAATACTGCTGCTATATTGCAGAAGGAATGCATGAAAAAATTATTCTTTCCTGATATTCAGGTATAATACTCCAAAAAGGTAGCAACTAAGCCACTGAAGCAGTAACAGGTATAAGTAAGGTAAAACTGATTTCATTAATGACTTTTATCTACTATATAAATGAAATGTGAATGTATTTCTTTAAAAAAACATATACAACCAAACTTGCCAATAATAACAGGGCCAGGTCTAATGCTCCTGCTTATTAACTTTGTTTGGTTAGGGTGATATCACACCCCAGAGGGAGTGGTTCTAAACTTGTGAACCAGAGTCCTGCTCAGACTTACATACTTCATTCTGGTACTGGCACTTCTAATGATGGTAGCACCTGTAAAGGTACCAGGCCTTGCTCCCAGCTGATCTGACAAGAAGGACAAGATTATGCTCTATCGTCTTATGGATTCATAATTGGATAAGATCTAATCCTGTCATAAAGATTTAGACTGGAAAAATTTAAATCAGGCAAGAGTTGGGTGAGCACATGTCACAAGTTCACAGGTTCATAGGTAAATACTAGGCTAGATGCCCTTGTGTGACATTTTAAGCCTAGCCAATTTTCCTTTCAAATGTGACAGTCAAACTTGGTACCTTGTGCCTGGGAGGCAAACACCTTACTCATTATACCATCTCCTTCCAGAAAGTGATGTGTGGAAGGTTTCATTGAGATTTGAACTCAGATCACTGGATTCAAAGTCTAAAGTTCTAACCAAACCATGACAGGGATCACCCACTGTGGCTCCCATGCTGATACAGGTACTATGACCTGAAGAAGCATGGGCTTGACCAGCTGGCTAAGTGTGTAGATCAGTTGACAGCAAGGCCAGAATTCTATAGCAAGCATTTTTTTTTAAATCTTGTAAAACATATGTTTAAAAACTAAAGTATAAAAATGATGTATAAATGAAAGTAAATGCTAGAAGAAATGCATGTGTAATTGTAAATATGTATTTATATGTAATAATGCATAAGAAAATATAAACGTATCTGTATACAGAGCCATTACTGATTATAAATATGGAAGGTGTAGGTGATGAAACACTTTTGAGTATAAATACAAATGCATATCTATGAGTAAAGAAATATATGCAAGTATGTATATATATGTCTGCAAAATACAGATGTATAGCTGCATGAGTATACTTGTAATTATTTTATTCATGTAGTAAATGCATGCATTTTATACACAAACAAAAGAAACAATGTAAAGTGCAGTAGGTATTAGCTTAATTATTAGTTGATTTCCATGCAATTTTTGTAAATAAAGGATTCTGTGTAAGCCAAAAAATATTTATTAGTGTGATAATTGTGTAAGATAGTCATTTCTTCCACAATATTAACTGTATGTACAAGATGCTAAACTCAGTGACACACCTCACCATAGTCAGAGTACAGGTTGGGAAAGGGGTTGAGGTTAAAGTATCAAGTCAATTGCTAGCACATGGTTAAGTGAGAGATGACCAGCTGTATTACTTCTGTATACATTTCTACACAATCCCCATATAGCCTTACACTTATTTAGCAATAGATTATGAAAGCACACATTGTCATAAAGTAAATGCACTTCATCCATCTGTAACAGTAAATCTGTTTTGTTTAATGAAGGTTGATCTGGGAGGATATTAAAACTTCCTTTCAGTTGTTACATTAGTATGTGTGTACATCTTCTGCCTTTGAGGTTAAGGTAAAACTGTGTTGCCTAAAGAGAATTCAATGGATATTATTTAAAACAGCAAGTAAAGTATGCAATACACAGTTGAACTTGCACTGAAAGTGTATGGTAAAATTCCAGACACCACCCCTCCTCAAACAGACAAGCTGTACATACATAAAAAAATGTAACAATTTGAAAGAAAATGGACTCCTACTATTTCAACTAACAGTAAGGGAAATATTAAAACAGATGGACTGGATGTGACTCTATCATTTTCATGCTTAATAAATAAAATAATATTTCAGATATGAATAAATATTTAAAGAAATAAGCACATATACTAACCAAGTGCAACAGTAACTGCAATGCCTTGTAGATTACTAGTAGTCATGTCAGAAATATTAAGGAAAAAAGTCAGGTAGACAAGCTATTATCTGTTCTCTATAGAGCTGGTGAGGAAATACAGTACAACTCAACTCAACGAAACAGGAAATTGGGAAGACTGTTTGAGGGTGCTCATAAGTATGTAGTCAGGTAATAAATGCTGTTTTCTGTCTTTGACTGATTTTGTTACTATAACTGCAAGAGTATTTATATGTAATAGAAGGACTAAAGTTCTTTCAGTACAATACTGCAACCAAATCCATATCATACAAAAATTTAGATTCATAGGTGTGCACTAGGCTAATGGCCCTGGAGCCTTTACAAGCCTAGCCCATAGGATTATCCTGGCATCATGCCATCCGAGCTTACTTCCCAGTGTCTCTGTCGAGTAGAGCAACTGGAGTGATCCCCAGGGTGAATTTCAAATGTATTACATTTTTTATGGTAAAACAGCATATCTTTTTTAGTATAAGTAGAGTGCAATGCAATATACTAATTGTTTTCATGTATCAATAAGCATTTCTCAGACATTTTATTTTAGTTGAATGAACATTTAGTAAAAATAAAAGTTCAATACTAATTAAGATTAGAATGATAAATAACATGTATGTGCAAATGTATTGTCTATATTTCTTCTTTGCCCCATCTTTTCTCTCTTTTTCTTATTTCAGTTATGCATTTCTTTGTCCTTCTTTATTTTCTTTCTCTCATATTTCTATTCAAATTGCAGAGCCTGTCAGGCTAGGGAAGGTTCACCTTTTTCCTGTCCAGGGATATCCTCACAAGATTGGGGTAGTAGCATGGGTGCTGTATTCACCCTTGGGGTGGTGGCATAGGTCCTGTAGGTACCCTAACTTGTGGTAGCCTGAAAAGCCTCACTAACTCTGGGCTTCAGGACTTGGTGGAGGATGTGGTGGAGCAGATAGCGGGTAATGGAGACATGCCTTCAGCCAATCCAAGATTCTCTTCAGCAGATTGAAGATTCACTGCCCCAACTGATGATGAACTTAGCACCCTCACAGGCACTGCCCCCTCAACATTGGTGTCCTCTACTTTAACATCAGGCAGTAGAAACATTTGAGGCCCTGTGGACCAGGGTTCCTCTTGGGCTGGACTCCTCATCACCCTCTCCCTCCCTTATTCTCTCTTCTACACCTTCTTACCTGCATATCACCCAAACTACCCTGTTATATAAAAAAAAAAAAAATTGAAAAAACAAATGGGTGATCCCCAATAAAAACATAATACCCCTCCTCTCCCACCTCCTCCAGCACAGCCCTCTTGATATTTGCCTTTAGTATTCCCCTCTTCTTTTCAATCGTTTCTATTCCACCCTTTTTTTTAAAGCAGTGTGTCCACATAAGGATGCCCCTATGTAAAACATAATAAACTCATTTATTTTTAAATACTAATAGTAAAAGCTGTATTGCCTGCATCTTGCTTTAAGTCTTTGAAGAGTGACTGTGCATTGCTGTGTTTATCCTCATTATCCGAGTATGTACAAAATCATACAAAGCCTAAGGTTTTCACGTAGTACTTCACATTTACTTAAAGATTAACTTCAGCTACTTTACACTTTTGCCATAAGTGGACATGATTCTTAAAACACTTTTTCATCTACATAATGTGAATAACCTACGCTTAGTGCATTTGCATATAGACATAGCAGCACTTTTCATGGACATCTACTAATCAAGTAAGAACCTTGGGACTATGAATACCACCCATTTGATTTAAAAGGTGCAGCAGAGTGCAGCATTGTCTTACAAGTCATATGGTAGGACCACAACATCAACATATTGCATAAGAAAAAGTTCGTGTCCATCTCTAAAAGATATCTGCTTCAATGCCATAAAAGGGATTTAAAACTAGTAACTCAGTCCCTCAAACTAACCATTAGGAAATGCAAAGTTAGCTATGAATTTTAAGTTGTAACTAATTGAAAAAATAATTATAAGGCGTTTGTTAGCTAGCTATATTAGGAATTTCAGAAGTAGCCATCAGTGCTGTACTGAGCATACCTGTACTGATACTTTCTTCCCTGACGCCAAGTATATTTTTAATATTCTCGTGGACAAGTTCTCCTTATCTTACCCACCCTTACATTTGTCTCACCCTCCCACTCCACCCACACATACATACACTTTTCTTCATAAAATCACTTTGGACCAATTTCTTTTGGCATTTTCCAAAATTAAAATACCAGTTCCTTGGATCCTAATAATGTCCCTGGATGTCTGCTGAGAAGTGCTAATTCCCACCTAGCAAAACCCCCACATCAGCTCTTCAGTCTGACTCTTTCCACTAGTTACATTTACAAAGTGTGGAGAACAACACTGATACCCTTGCATAAAAGTTGTCCCTGTACTGACCATGTGAATTGAAAGCCTGTTAGTCTCACTAGTGCAGTTTGCAAGGTTATATAAAAAAATACAAGTGACTTTATATCTCTGGATGCACAATTTGGCTTTTTAAAAGGTGGAGCATGCCTACCAAACATGGTTGGATTCTTTGAAAGAGTTACTTAAGCCATTAACAAGAGACTTACAGTCCACACTGCTGACCTGGACTTTGCCAAGGCCTTTGACACAACCACCCATACTGAGATCATTGACAAGCTCTCCCAACTTTATATTAGCCCATATATAGTTCCCCTGATTTGTCACTGGGTCTCAGACAGAATCCATTCAGTTAAAATGGGGAGTGCTTGCTATACATAGAAAAGTGTCACCAGTGGAGTCCCACAATAATCTGTTTGGGCTTGCTCCTATTTGGTGCATACTACTCTGGCATGAAAGTTAATATCAGCAGAATGTGACTAACCAGGTTTATTAATAATTGTAAACTAGGATCAGTTATCAATCTCCTTCTGATATGTAAGTTCTCTGGCAAGGGCTTGACCAAAAAATGTTTGGTATTTAATCATGGGCTTAGCCTCAATGCCAAGAACTGCAACATAGATAAATCTAGCACCAGTGCCACGTACATTCACTACCACTTTGTATTCTAATCAGTGCTGTTTAATTAGAGCCTCTGATGCCTGAAAAAACGGATGGGAATGGTTACTCGGTCCTGAAATACTTCTGAGAAAATAATTTTACAAAGCCTCAAAAATGTTAGCATCTCAGAAACCATCAGTGCTAAAGCATAAAGTAAAAGAGCAGAGTTATTCAGAAGAAACTTGCCTTTATATTGCCGACAATGCCAAAACATTATCCTGATTTTATGTTTCATTTTGAATACAGAAATTCATAGATTCATAGATTCATAGGTTAGTACTAAGCTAACTGCCCTTGCGAGCCATTTTAAGCCTAGCCAATTATCCCTTATAAGACTCAAACCCTGCACCTTGTGTCTGTAAGGCAAACACCTTAACCATTAGGCCACCCTCCCATGTGTTGTTTTTTCAGGAGTATAAGAAATGTATTTCCAAAGTGTCATATCTGATTTGTCAGCTATCTAATGAATCCATCCAAGTCATTATATCATATGTTGTTTTGTATATATATGTAAAAAAATATGCAAATGTTACTTCTGATTTTAATAATAACAAACAATGACAACAATATAAAAACACTAAATCCCTCCCATTAATAGAAGATGGATATCATGAATCAACAACAACTTTGTTCATCTTCATATTGTGTCTGACACGACACCATCCAGTAATTAACCTCTACCTCAAATGTTGTTATAAAGTAACCTGCACCTCACATCCTTATATTCATGCAGATATTCAAATATTGCAATATTCATAACTAGTGCTATAAACGGTCAAAAATATACTGGCATTTCACGCAAAAAAGAAGCTGTCTGGATTAAGGATAAACTAGTTGCAAAAATCATATGCCAGTTATGTGGTATCCTCAAGAAAAGTGCTGACAGTAAGAAAAGTTATCAAGCAATGATGAAGCGATGCTACAAAGGTAGTGTCAGGGTACAAGATAGTTAAAATATGATTCTTCTCTTTTTATGAAGGCCACATAAAAAACATAGTATGCACATGTTTCACTCAAAAGGAATACAGAACCTATAAATAAACTTTGGATGTGGACTACAGTTTCTATAACAATACACAGAACCTATGACAGTTCTGACAGTCATAGGACACGTGCTGGGATTCATTAAGATAATACAATATGTACATGTTGAAGGATGTGTCACTTTACCTTTCCAGATTCAACAACCACACTAACATGGTGCTGCATGGTCCACTATCATGAAGACATTCAACTCCACATAGGGTTGGCCCCCAGCTGTGCTGAATATAAATAAGGCATTCCAAGGGAGAGGCATATACTAATTAGTCATGTGCTGCCTCCCTTGAACTGCTTCCAGGAAGGCATCTACATAGTCACCCCCATGTTGTGGTACTTGGCTATGTTCAACTAACTTCCACGACCATAGTACAGGGATTACGGGGTAGAAGGATACACTAGTCCACCAGAGATTACTCATAAATTGTTGTACTGCCACCAACAGCAGTATGGAGATAAGGGGGAATGGGAGGATACACTAGACCACCAGGGATTACTGTTATATGGAAGCGCCATACCAGCACCAACAGTAGTACAGATACTGGGGTGGAGGGATGCACTAGACCATGAGGGATTACTCTTACATGGAAGTGCAGTAAGGGCACCAGAAAGAGTATAGAGAATGGGAGGTGGGGGAACCACTAAACCACCAAGAATACCATATACTGAATTGTTGCAAGGGCACTGACATCACAGTGGAGACTGGAGTGGAGGGAACCAATAAATACCAAGGATAAATCAAGGATTAAATTACTGTACCAGCTCCAGTAGCAGTATGGGAATTGGGAATGGGGGAACCAATAGACCATCAGGGATACCATATACTGAACTGTTGTAATGACACCAACATCACAATGGGGATCAGGGTTGGGAGGAACTACTAGACACCGGGGATAAATCAGGGATTTAAGTTTGTTAATGGCATCAACAGCAGTAATGGAATCAGGGGCTGGGGGATACACTAGACCAACAGGGCATAATAGATACATGCCATAATAATAGTTCGTTTCATAATGACAACTATTACAGGGGTACGGGAACAATGGGGGAGTAGAAAGGTTAGGGATGGATACTAGGACTGTGGTGTGTGTGTGTGTGTGTGTGTGTGTGTGTGTGTGTGTGTGTGTGTGTGTGTGTGTGTGTGTGTGTGTGTGTGTGTGTGTGTATGTGTGTGTGTGTGTGTTCATGTTGTATGTACTTGTCTATGTGGAAAAGTGAATGGAAGAGTGCTGCCACCACTTAAACAACCAGCAATTTACAACTACAATTTGCAGAACAGCAATAATCTGCACATCTTAATAGCAGATAAGATTCAGAGACATGCAAATTAGCCAATAATCAGGTCTTACCTCGTCACAGCTAACATGCCTCTGAATCACGAATGGATACTTTGTGAGAGAAGGGCCTTTGTAGCATGAGCTGTACAACTCGTGCTAGGCCCTTAAATGAATCCCTGTGACAGAGCTATTCATGCAAAAATGACATAGAACACCCTAGTAGAGAAACACAGTAGGCTATGTTGGTGAGCTATGTCATGGCATAGCACTGAGTTACATACTCTAATGTTTCTGCACATTCCTCTCCTGCTGGATTAAAAACATGTAACCACTGTAATCCTACTATTTGGGTATTTGCAAAGTCATGTGTTTGTGGAGAAATATGGCTTATGGTATAATCACTCATATAATGGATGTCTAGTTTGTGGCAATGCCAAGATCAGGCTCTTGCCTGAGAGTGAGGAAAGAATAGGCATAGTCATCAAAATGGCACTGGTGAGCATAAAGAGCTGCCAACTGCAGCAAAAATACCGCCCTTTTCACATTTTAAAGACTGCAAACACATTTTATTTACTTTTTTCTTTAAATTTAAACTTTAAATTGAGTTCATTTTTGGATAATTTTTTATTTAATTTTTAAACTGTAATTAAAATTAATGCTTGTCATTTAAGCACAAATAAGTAAGACTATGAGTTGTTAGCAAGCTTCATTCTGAATGAGTATTATTCCCTTCAGCCTCTTCTTGCAGACTGACTTCAAGAAAGTTACTTTACAAGCGGTCCCAGATTCATACCTAGTGGGTGTAACCATCTAACAAATTAGAAAATGAATAAACAAATACAGACATAAATACATACATACATAAGCATACCACTAGGTTGTATTCTTATACCATTCCTCCATATTCATCTGCCACAGAACTTGAGGGTAGCATATGACCTTTCTGAATCATCTGAAACTCACCTGCACCTCAGCATAATCCATTTAATTTGATTAGTATTTTGGCTGTGATGCAATATCAAACTGAAATGATATTCTACTTTATTTAATACCTTCTCATAACTACAAAAGTATTTGCAGACATTTAGAAATAAATATCTCTCACTGGTAAATTATAGTAAGCAAACAAGACAAACCCTGCCCTTTCCCTTGCTGTTTAGACACTGTTATTCCACTCATATGTGAAGCTAAATTATGTATCCTGAATCAGTACTCTAGTAGTAATTAATTCACTTATAATGCTCCCTTAGTATTAGTTTTACATCATAACTGCATTGATTAAAGTTCCAACCATATAAAGGCACATGCAGTGAAGCTCAAAGAAGTATACGTCATGTAAATATATCAAAGACAATGAACAGACATTCCTTTTCAATAATGATGCTTGCGGCAATGAAAAATTAACTGATATAACATGAAGACAATGTTGCAGCAATGTATGCAAACAGAGAATTCCACTAGAGAAATCTTAAATTTATATCTAAAATTTATTATGCATATTTATCTCATAGTACTGAGTGAAATTTTAATAGAAAATCAGCCAGATAGATAAGGCAGGGGATATACCAGAACTACCACTGTATTAAGTCCAAGTAGGTTCAGATGCCCAAACAGGAGGGAGGTATTTTTATTTATTTGTTTGTTTGTTTGTGTATCTATTTACATTTGCTTGTTTGTTTGTTTACTGGAGGAGGCTACAATGACCAAGTTCTGTTCCAGCCCAGGTTGCTGTAATACAAGTAGTTTGGATACATCAAACAGGGCAAGATGTACAAATATGAATAGTTCTACAGAATAAGTTTTAACACAGTTTTACATACATGGCTTGGATTCACTAATAAGCATAATTACACAAAATAGAAACACTTATAAGTAAAATGGTCTGGAAACATGAAATAAGCACAGTAAAATGAAATAGTAACCGACACGCATAAAATAGGTCAAGTAATTCTAACTTGCGATAGCCTGACACTACTGTTGAACAGGCATATCTCAGCTATTTTTAATAGTTGTCAAGTCTCTAAGTGGAGTACATACTTAAGGTGTTACATCTCCTGATGCTACTGTGTTATCTAGACAGATCTGCATGCATTTGTTTCTTAACAAGCATTTTGGAACTCTGTTAAGAAGGTGATTCCGGCGACTGCGTATTGCTTAGTACAATGGCAAAAGGACAGCATGGCTTATTATATCAATAGTTGAATTGCTATTGTACCTATTGTTGAACTATAACAGCTAATGGGAATGATTATAACTCCATCAGTTTGCTTATGGGAATTTAGTTTCTGATTATGGAAACACCTGCTTTTTAAGCTGTTATTTTATTCTGCATCAAGGCTACTGACTGTTTTTGCTCCTTTGTACTCTCTCTCTCCTACTCCCACCTTTTCTTTTTGTCCTAACCACATTTATCATGTTTCTTTTCTTTAGCCTAGAGTCATTTTCTCACCTCAATGAAACTTTTCTTCTTGGTAAGGCAGGCTCCCTGGAATGCACCACTCAACTGATGCTGTTCAGCTGTGGTTGGAAGATTATTATCTAACAGATTTGGTGTAAGTCTTGACCTGCTGCCTGCACATTTGCATACTACTAGGCCCTCTCTCCATCTCTTCATCTGTGGCTCTTCACTTTTCCCTCCTAAATCTTTCAGTTTAAACTGTTCAAAATGCCATAGCCCCTCAACACTATTGCCTCCTGCCATCTCTGACTACTGTTTTATGTCTCCTAGCTGTATTTCTTTCTGCTCTAGTATCCCTGGTCAACTAAATCCACGTGTTAAACATACCTTTTCACTTATTTACTCCTATCTTAGTACGATCTCTGCACTAACCTTTGTTTCCTCAGACTTTCACTGATTGACTCTAGCACGCTGCCATGGACCACTTTGTGGTTCAGCCCAATCTGTTAGCCTTCCCTACACTTGGGCTCACTCTGCACCCTTACCTACCCCCATTCCCAACCACCCCTGACATAATTTCCTTTATTCAAATCCCTTGAAACCACTCTTCCTATCCCCTCCCCTTTACCCTCTCACCTCCATTCAGCTTCTCTCATCCAAACCTCCACCTTTTCTCCCCTCCCTCCTCTGACTCCTTAGCAATACTATTACACTTTTGCTTCTATATTATACAACCTATCTCAAATCCAGTTTCTCTTGATATTACTACTTACCACTATATTCCAAATTTTATCCCGATACTACCACTGTACCAACAACTCGACACACTTCCACCTACTTAACTCATTTCCCACCATGCTAATTCACATCCTGCTCCTAACACTCCTCTCTACCTCCACCCTAACTCTCTTATAAAACCTCACCTCCCACAATATACATTTGAAACCCAACCACCAGTCACCTACCTCCATCTGTCCTCCAGTTTTCCCACAACTCCCTCACTTATTTGTGACATCTTCACTCTCCACATCTTCAACACCCTTCCTTCCTAAAACCAAAATTCCTCCCTACCACTCAATATACCCCAAAATCAAGCCCAAACACTAAATCCTTATCCCCTTCTCACAATTTTTTCTCACTCTCCCTTCCCTGCTTCTTGCCAGGGACATCCATCCCAACCTTGACCTGACTTCCCCTCCTCACGCAACTCTATGTCCACTCAGTCCACCCCTCCACATCCTATCATTCCCTTAAAATACACTCACCTATATTCCATGAACATTAGAAGCATAGTTAACAAAACTACTATGCCTGGATATCCCATTGCTGTCCTGACATCTTAACTCTCTGTGTAACCTGGCTAAAACCCCATATTCCTAACAAAGAGTTTATTCCCACAGGATACAACATCTTAAGACTAGACAGAACTCAGAAAAAAGGTGTTGGAGTTGCTATCATGTTCTCCAACTACCTCATGGTAACCCCTCTAGCTATCCCCTACCTCCCTGCCTTTCCAGCAGAACTGCTTATTGCAAACTGTAAAATTAATGCCCACAACTCAACATAGTTGCAATTTACATTCCCCCTGGCGTAAAGTATTCTAGTGCAGTGATATTGTCGCCAGGGGGAATGTAAATTGCAACTGACAACAATATCACTGCACTAGAAAGTATTCTCTCCTGGTACACCCAACACCTACTTAAGGAAACAGGAGTCTTGGCTGATGTCAACATTAACTGGTTACCCCTCTCCTCAGAATCTCCCACCTCCTGTACTAATTTACATGGTTTCACTCAACTAATATCTATTCCTACTTATACTACCAAATCTACTAACCATTCCTCTCTTCTTGACTGGATTCTTGTCTCTCACCACAAGAAATATCACTTTCCCAAAGCACTAACTAATGCTCTTAGTGACCACTGTCCAATCAAAGTAATTAGATTCATCCCACATTATAGCAGACCACATACATTTATAGTTTGTTGCAAACTAACCAACTTTGACTTCCACATTTTAAACAGCCATCTCTCAGCTATTAACTGGTTGTTCCTTAGGCAGCTTCCCTTTGAGGATGCTGTAATTAAATTTAACTCCATATTCCTTAACATTCTCAAGTCTCTGGTCCCTTTACTAACTGTTAGGATAAAATCAATCATATTCCCTTGGCTAACTAACACTTTCCGATCCTTAATGCTAAAGTGGGCCAAGGCTTGGAACCTCTGGTCCAAAACCAAACTTCCCTCCCACTTCCTACAGTATAAAGAATTTCACAACCTCAACAAGAAATCCATCTTTAATGAAAAGACAAACTACTATACCAACCCACCTACCACACACTTAGACATTCCAAAAAGGTTCTGGCATACTATCAACCAAATTCTCCATCCAGGTAACCCTTCCTCCTCCCAACCATGCCCCATAAACACACCCCTAAAACTGCTACCAACTTCAACTCTTATTTCATCGATGCTATTACAAATTAACTAACCAATCCAACTCCAACACAAACACTACCCTCCCCACCAACCCTCCTACACCCTTTAACATCTCTCTGGCCTTTTTGCTCAAAACTGCATCTACTAACTACATTAAATCCATGCTTCTAAAACATAAACCTTCCACCCCCTCGATAGATGATCTTCTTCCACTCTTTCTCCAGAAAGCAGCCAACTCTCTTGCCCTCCCCAGCTCTATACTCATCAACCATTGCATTACTAAATCCAAAGTACCTGCAATCTGGAAACAATTCTATACCTTACCCATTCATAAAGGAGGTAACTCCTCTGAACTTTCCAACTTTAGGCCCATTGCAACTCTATCCTCTCTTTGTAAAATTGTGGAGAAATGCATGCACAAACAAATCCTTCACTACTTCTTACAAGAGAACCTACTAACCCCCACTCAACATGGCTTCTGTCCTAAACATAGACCTCCACTGCCCTCATGTCCCTCATTAACACCATCTCACAAGATAGAGATCAAAATAAACTGGTCTCTTGCCTGTTTTTTGATCTCTCTAAAGCTTTTGACACTGTCTCCCACTTCTCCTCTTAAACACACTCTCTGAACTCAACCTATCCACCTCTACTATCTCCTGGTTCACTAGTTACCTTAATAACCATCTTCAATCTGTTAAATGGCTTTCTGCTATCTCTCCTGCACTATCAGTAAAGATGGGTGTTTTCCAAGGTTCAATCCTTGACCCTCAACTATTTAATCAATCTGTTGTCTACTTCCTGTCCACAGTCATCACTTGTTCAATATGCAGATGACTCCACAGTTATTACCATAGCTGATACTCTCTCTAACTTAAATTCTACAACACAGAAATTCTTCTTATCTATAGAAAACTGTCTCACCAAGAACCAGCTAATACTAAACCCAAAAAAGGCTAAACTTCTGCTCTTCATTCCCAAAACAATGAATCATCTTAAACCTTCATTCTCAATCACATCCCATAATAATGCACCTATCACCATGGAATCACACAGCAAACTACTTGGTGTCATCACTGACGACCATCTGAAATTTGACCTGCACATTCTTAGTAACATTAAGAAAACCCACCAAAAACTCAGACTCCTTTACAAGAACAAAAAATTCTTATGCAGTAAAGCCAAGATTGCTGTATCCCATGCCTACCAATTCCCCAACCTACTCTATGGCTCTCATATCCTCACCAACCTTCAAACTACTGTCCTATCAAAACTACAATCCACCCACAACAAAGTGGCTAAATTCGCTGCTGACCACCCCTACTACTCACATCACTGTATAGCTCTCAAAAAGTTAAACTGGCTAGAGCTTCCTCACAACTTACTTCTCTCTTAGCTTCAAATAATCAATTCAATACTGTATCTGCACTTCTTCTGTCCCAGCATTATCTCTCTCATCTCTCCCTACTCCCCACCAAGATACCTTCATAGCTCTGAACAAAGCATCCTTTTTATCTACAAGCCTAAAACTAAAATAGGTCAGTACCTTTACAGCTATTTCCTAGCCCAATACTGGAATAAACTTTCTCTGGACATTTGCAATATTAAGCACCAATGCCAGTTCAAAACAGCTGTTAAAAACATCTAAACAATATATGGATCTGTCATTGTAACAATCCTCCGTGACAGACTTCCCCTTACTATACACCTATCTTTCATCTTACCTCCTTTCTTTCTTCCACCTTTACTCCTAACTAACTGTACATTGACTTAGCCCTAACTAGGTCTAGTCTACCTATTAAGTTGTATGGATTCTAAAGATTGTACTTGAGTCCTACAGATGTACAATGGGTTCTACCCTCTGAAGCTATTGTGCTGAAAGACTGATGATGTAGAATGTTACTACTCTCTAAGAGTTTACCATGTACTTGTTATACTCTATAACATACTAGTTATACTCTTTAATCATTTTGATTTTTATTATGCATCTCATCTTCTTGTTACTGTTTATGTTTATGTACTTATTTTGTGGAGTATTCTCCCCGAGCCCCCACTGAAAAAGGGCTTCATCTCAGTCGGACTAACCCAGTCAACAAATGTCAACTAAAATAAATAAATAAATAAACAAATAATGCACATGTGCAAGGAGACTGCATTGCAGCAGGGAGTAGAGAAATGTAGTGCAATATTAGCTCTTGTTGCAATGTAAAGAGACTGAGAGGGAAAAACATACTTGAGGGATACTCTGTACTTATATACAGAAAGGTTCATCAAGTGGAAGATGTGCTAGATACCATGGAAAACATTCCAATGCAAATGAAAAATACGCTCCTTAGCTAGAAGAACACCCCTTACCACCCCTTGACACACCTATCTTTCATCCCTCTATGCAATGAATGGTGTGTGCATGAGTTTGGGCTATCCTGCAGATAGACAGAAAGGCTGATGTTGCAGGAAAGAAAAAAAATTATTTTAGTAGCCACAAAAAATGTAGAATAATGATGACCTTACTAGAACTTAAATTACTGAGAAGTTCATTGTTAACAGTTAACAACTATAAATTTTCCTTTTTTTCTATTGAGCATTTCTAAAAAATTAAAACATACCAAAAAAAGAAGAAATGGTTCAAAGTGAAGGTACTTCCTTAAGTACATGTCATCCAACCAGATCATAATATTAGTTTTTACAAACAACATAAAAGATTACAGGAGTAACACAAATATAAGTCAGCTGTCAAAATAAGTCTATAATATTTTGTAGTACATCTTACAGATTTAGCTAATCCTGCACCTCTTGATTATTCTTCAGACAATCTTATAACCTCTTGAACTCACCCAAGGAATATTAATTATTTGTTACAGCTTGAATAAAAGGACACTGCATTCTCAATGACTAAAGAGACAGCCCATTAAAAGTTGCTGCTTTCCTCAATGGTGGTATGAACCTGATGTTATACTTAAGTAAGGAGAGGTGGAGCCCCAACATAAGCAAATACTGGGGGGGTGTATCACTGACAGAGGGTTGTACTTTTTTGATAAGTGCTGTTTTTAATCAATGAGTACATAATCAGTTCTCTGCATGTTGTATCTTACAACCAGTTCCATTTCCAAACACCTTCACAATAAAGACAATAGTGACAATGAATGTTCCTGAACAAGCTTAACAATGTCTTGCAATTCTTCTTAAGAATACCACTTACAATAAAAGTGTTACCACTATTACACCCTTGTAAACCTTGTAAAAGAGATGATGCTACATGAATCCTGCTTTTCAATTACAGACTTATTTTGACAGCTGACTTATATTTGTGTTACTCCTGTAATCTTTTATGTTGTTTGTAAAAACTAATATTATGAGCTGGTTGGATGACATGTACTTAAGGAAGCACTTTCACTTTGACCCAGATATGTTTCCAGTCTGACTCCATGTCATGCATCCCCTGCAGTGATGCTATATGTCCAATTAATTTCAGATTCAGTAGGAAAATTTCTTCCTATCCCTTTAAACTACCACCGCTAAAATGTCATAAGGGTCATCTTCCTACCACAAACACAATCAGTCAATCAGGTGAAAATTAAGTAAGATAGAAACTAGGGTACCCAAAATAACATGTAAATCCTTTTAATGTCTATGTCCAAATGCCTAGGCAATTTTAGTTTATGAAACTGAAACAGTTTCATTATTCTAATGGTACAAAGTAGATCAATTTCACTGATATTCAAATAGAAAAAAAAATGTTTTGTTTGACTCATTCTTTGTATCAATGTAGTTAAGTTATATCTATGGCATCTTCTGTTGTTCACTGAAACAGAGAATTTAAAATCAGAGTGTTCCTGTAAATATAAATCATGTATTTATTTGCAGTATGAGTTCATCTAACTCAATCACACTAAAAATCAGTTCAGGAAACTATTTTACTATCTAAAGTTAAGTGCTTTTGTCCTTACTTCTTCTGAGCCAGCAGACTTCATCAGAACAACAACAAAACACCTAAAAAAACAATTAAATAGTATCCACGTCAACCATGTGGTAAAAGCATATTAATTAACCAACCAATGACTTAGTTCCTATTTACATAGATAATGATTATCGTAATAAAAATTATATATATATATATATATATATATATATATATATATATATAGCTATATATATATATATATATATATATATATATGTGTGTGTGTGAGTGTGTGTGTGTGTATTGAAAACATATATAAAAAATTTTAAATAATACATTATTGCAGCATATATGAACATGAAATCATAAAAATACTTTCAGAGCTATACAAAATCTCTTTCTTATATATGCATAGAAATCAAAGCTTTACAGTGCACACCTTTAAAACAAAATTCATCTAATCCTTAAAAGCATTAAAAGTAAATTTGCATAACACATTTTCAGAGACTGGCTGAAATGTGCCTTTAGACTACACAAAATGGAGTGGCATGGAGATGAAGGATTTACGGACTGATTGATTCCCTGACTGTTTTGCACCCTTTAAGAAACTCCAACTAGGAAAAACAATGTTTTCAGTGGAGGCTTAAGGAGATAAGCTCTTTAACATACCATAAAATATAAAGAATTAAAAAAAGATTGTCACTTACAATAATAGTCTTAAGAGTACAGTAAAGAAAGGCAGAATTTTACAAATTTTAGAGGAAAGGAGCATATTAACAAAATGGAACAAAGACTTTGAAGTGAGAAATACCAATTAAGTAGAAATTACATTGAATACTACAAATAAATCAGGACTAATATTTATAAATGTAAACAATGGGATACACTCTAAAATCATAAGGCAATATTATATTGACCTTGAGAAGCTTGGTATATGATAGAGAATATTGCTTAAATATTACACTATAGATTTAGAGCTATGTAAGTCAGTACATTTAAGCAAGTAAATGAGCTGCAATCCGATTTTGTATTAGTAATTTTAGAGACAGAATTAGGAACATGTACTGCCAAAATTTGTTATATAATCTTTTAAAGTTATTATTAATCTTTTATGATATACATTTTTGGTCTGAAGTCAATGTTGAATCCATAGTTCTGTTATGTTAATTGTAATTATTACATTTTTTATAGCTATTAAGTATTTATAAGTATTATAAGCTGTTAAGTATTTATTTTGGGACCAGCATTTCCTCTATAGCATATATCACTGTCAGATTTTATGTGTTACAGAACACCTTTTATGTTTGCATAGAATCTTATGAGTTGTTTTAAAGCAGGAATGTTTAAGATAATTTGGTTATTCTTACCAGTTATGGATTTTGAGTGTCAGGCAACAGTTAGATTCTTATAACTAAGCCGGTTGCAAATGTTGCTGTTTTGTTATAGTTTTGATCCAATTTACTTAACTAACAGAATTGAAGATTAGCATTTTAAACCTTTTTCTTTATTAAATGTGAAGTCTGTTATAAATCTTTTGATGGGTATTACATTTATTTACAATATCACACATAATCAATCTATTCTAAAATCATGGGATAATGTCAGTCATTAAGGTAATTATGTAGATGATTTCAAAGTTTTCACTATTTTCAAATTTGTCTGTAATATAAATGAACATCTTCTCTAAGATCTTTTTCTACATTTACTCCACTTGACAGCTTATTCCTTAAAATTATGATTACAGATATTTTAACTCATTACATCCGAGTGACGTCTCCAGGTGCATCTGCAGTTAATTCCTACTGAAGTCTCTAGGCATCAAATATTGCTTGTTCATATTTGCATCAATAATTCCAAAATCAGGCTATGTACAAGGTTTTAAAATATTTCATCTTAAAGCTTACACAATGGTAAACTCAACTACATTAATATTTGAACTCCGTCTAGTGGAGGTAAAGCAATATTAAGAGTTATTTTTATGATTATCATTTATATAGATATAATTAATCTCATTTTTCTAAATATCTCAATAACCAAGGAACACAGACAGAACTCCTTAGCGTCATATGACAACTCTCAGCTAGATGAATAAAATGCTGCTGACAGTATGTATGTGGCTTGAGTGGTTGCTGAGATATTGTAAGTTGTTCACAAAATATTACAAACATAATAGTTACTGTGTTTACTGTGACTTATAAAATCCATTTTAAGTCCTAGAACCTAAAGAATACTACCACTATAAAAACAGTATGTGCTGAAGGGTTTGCCATTTATACTTCTCTCATAACCTCTATGGTTTCAGAGATATGAACATTTATTTAAAACATGAGGACATAATTTGGTTCTGGCAAAAGGCTTAGGCTCCACCCATTGGTAGTTACAGTGCAAACTTCCTGAGCTCTGTTGGAGTGAATGAGTTAAAAGTTGCCCAGTTCACTATGTCTTACATTAAAGCCTTCTACTCATAAAACGCAAGGTTGCTTAAATTCATCAAATTGTTATAGGCTGCTTTCAATTTCCATGTCTTCTAGACCTCTTCAGAATCTTGGCTTTACAAGTTGAAATCTTATATGGTCAGCAGCTTAAACAAATTATGTTCGCAAGGCTTTTTTTACTATCACTGTTAATTCACTTTCCTTACCTTTTCTGAGAGGTGATCTTCTCCCTGACCTCCAAATTCAGAGTCTCCAGCAGACTTTATTAAAGGAAGTGAATCTTCTTGATTGTTTTTCTTTCTTTGACCCATTAGTGTTATTCCCAGTATGTTATTGGGGTAAAGTAATTGATCTACCAGACTTGCCACATAATGAATAGTTCTTTCATTATGGTTGATCTCTTTACTCAAGAATCCTCTGAGGTTGGAAATATGTAATTATTACAGATAATATATAATTTTTGTTCCTAATATCAGTACTATTTGAATTTCCTTGGAGATGTGTCTAGATAAGCACACTTTTTCCAAATTTACCAAGTTTTCATAAATTACAGCAACCTCTTCTCTTTGTAAAATGGCTTTCTAATTCCAGTAAGGTAGTATTATAGGAACTATATTCAAATACTTTTTTATTCTTCCTTCTCTGAATGTTCAGACCCCAAACTAGCTGAAGATTTAACATTAACTAATATTTGAATCTATGTTCTAAAGTTCATTTCCCATTAAAAATGATTTTACATACTGGGCCAGAATCTGTAACACCTACACTAAGTGTACATGATTTGTATTCAAGAATATCCCTATCACATTTTTTGTGATTTCTAGTCACTCAGAAAAGTTATACAAAGTATACATGTAGTACACACTTTGTTGTAACATTTATGAATCCCTCTAAGTATTTATAGCTGCAAGAAAATCAATAAGAAAACTAAAATTAGGAGGAAGTAGGTAGTACTGTCTGTTCACTCACTCAGAAAGATGTACACTTACTGTACACTTAGTGTAGGCATTAATGAATCCCAGATATTGTTTAAGACAATATATGATGCATAACCCACTTGGTCTAAGAAGGCATCACACTACCACAATCACTTCCATTTTGTTATGCTTCTAAGCATCATACAGTTGACATTCCATATGTCCTCTAGTTTCAACATTTTTTCAAATGATTTTGAGCTATATTAATCAAAACTTTCGAGTACTTAACATAAATATCCACAACGTATCATATCATCAAGCTATTTCAAATGCCTCTTTAGACAACATTGATAATGTGAAGCAAATGCTGACTACTGCTTTGACTACTCTTGTGACATCTCTATAACAAGTCAATGGACATTGCCAAGTGAGCTTTCAGTGCCAGAATTCACACTATATGTATTAAAGCGTTTTAATGCTTACAATCTTTAAAAGAAAAATCAAGAAAAATTCTTAGATTGGAGATTGTCCTGAAAACTGTCATACATGGTGCTTTGGATTCCCCTTGTAACTGTATTTTTTTAAATAATATTCCCTTGAATTCACTTTTCACTTAGGCCTCTTTGCAAACTGTTACTTTAACTACAACCTTGGATATCCTTGATTGTGCCAACTGTCTTACAATTTGCATTTCTTTGCTGGCTACCTTCCCTGTCTCATTAATGATTTATGTTGCTGTTATATATGTTTACCTTTTTGGAGACTATATACCTTTACATGTTAATTCTAATTATCTGAAAGTATTGGTTTATCTGTGCTTTATTTATTTATTTATTTTTACTTTTTAATAAAGAACTGACAAAGAAAGGATTTTTTGTTAGGGACAATAGGTGATACATGCTACATACAGAATACATGAGAATAGTCACTGTTAAACATGTGAGGCAGGATTTTGCTTTGTTGAGCTTTAATAGTTTATAATGTTTTCTCCAACTACCTGCGTATATAGGTCAAAATTTAAGGATTGTTATATAACTATTCCTAAACATTTTGCATGGAATACTACTATGCTTTTGTAGAAATATTAAACTTGCTGTGGTCTGTCTGGATTACTCTAGGGCTTAGTTATTAACTTGGTTTTGCTGGGGTTCAGGAGTAAGGTAGACTGAACTATCAATCATTCAGTGTTTGAAGAGGAAATCTGCCAGTTGATTTAGCTGGTGTACAGTTGGTACAGAACATAAATGTTTAGTGTTATTAGCATACTGCCTACAGTCAGCTTTTTGTTGTATATATACATTTTCTTTATAAAGATAAAAAAAGTAATATGCACAATGTAAATCCTTGGGAGCCATCCACGGTAATGGTGTCAGAATTTGGCAAGGTACCTGTCTACTGTACAAGGTAAGTAGCAAAGAAGCACGAACTTCAAACTGAACCCTCCATTTAATAATAAAATGTAAAAGGAACAAGCATGTTCACCTCTTCAAACCAATAAATGAGATTTCATCAGATTCAAATATTCAATTAAAGACACAAGCTTAAATAGTATTAATTTATCATGTGCTAAGCAACCATATGTGGTAATCAATAAAATATTAAAATCATTCACAAAGTAACCAATAGAAACATTGTAAGATATATGTATAAATAATAGCAATATAAAACTAATATTTCTTGCTTGGCACTTGTTCTTTTTACATTTTATTATTAAACAGAGTGTTCAGTTTGAAGTTTGTGCTTCTTTGTTGCAATTTTGTTTTTAGTTAATCTGCCTTCTTAGATTTACTGTACAAGCTGTGTTCATCTAGTGAAAGAATTAAAGAGCCACTGCATTGTTTCCTTACTAAGCACTAGGCAAAAGTAAAAGTAACTTTGGACACGTTAAAAACACAAACTATAAACAAAAAGCAGCATAAAATTAATTGAGATGCCTTCAAATTAATGTTTGTCTTTTCGGCTTTTCCCGGTCAGGGACTGCCACAGTGGAACTCCGGTCGATTTTTATGGTGCTGAGTTGCCAGCCCAATGCCCAACCTTCAACAAAGGTACGCCCATTCACACATGTCTTTCGGAGGCCACTTGACCACAGGGAGGACATGCAGACTCCACACAGAAGGCACTCCAGCCGAGAATCGAACAGGAGAACCTCTTGCTGTGAGGCAACAACGCTACCGCTGTACCACCGCAGCTTTGCCGAGATGCCTTCAAATTAATAAAATAGTAACAATAAATTAGAAACAGCTGGTGTAAGAACACAAATATAAAATATATTGTATTCACCTTAATGGAAGCAATTTAAGAAATGATTTAAGACTATCATTGATACTGGGAGTACAGCTGCATTTAAACATAGCTGCTATTCGCATACTTTCTTTTCTATACATGGATCAATGTCACCTCTAGGGTCCTTGTCAACACTGCCTAATAAGTTACAAATGACAATGAATATCTATATAAAATAATTAAAGTTTGTTTACTTTTAATGGCATAATTATGGTCATAAATATGTTGCTAGAGCCTTAGCATAGAAAGTCTCATGGTTTGCACAAAAAAGTTAGATAAACTAACATGGAAGAATTAGAATTATAACAACCCTCAACTCCCAATGCTCTTTTTCCAGTTAGACTAAATAATGGACCTTCAAAAATAAAACATCAGTATTCTCACAAAAAAAAACACATTGAAAGTCCCCACACAGTCCCAATTCCTATTGGAAAGTTTAAAACAGAATGTTATAGTAAATATGTTAAAGTACTTATAAACAACCTAATCTCTTCAATCCAACATGGTTTCAGGCCAGGACGCAGCTCAGAAACAGATGCACTTGCTTTCTTATATATATATATATATATATATATATATATATATATATATATATATATATATTATACACGTTAGCAGCTGAATATAGAAAAGTGTTTGTGTTTATTTCAGTGTTGATACTGAAATATTATGACAGATGTAATGCATAACTGAAAGTTATTTCAGATTATTCCAGTTTACAAAATATCAAGAATCCCCCCTTACTAACATGCATGAAAACTAGTTTGTGGAGGTACTATGTAGTGAAATAATGTATGTTTGCTTTCAGCATTCTGAAACTCTAAATTCACAGATGGAGTGATTTATGGAATTAGGATGGAATATGCTGTAGTTTCTGCAGTGATACAGAGATATTCTGATGGAAGGTTATCAGCTGCTAAAGAAATGATTTTTAGTTTGTCTAGAAACTTCTTCAATGTAATTAACGAAACTTCTTCAATGTAATTAACTGGGATCTAAGTTATGGATAAAATATTTGTCCTATTAAGTTTATTTTCACAACTTATAGATGGTGTTAGAGAGTTATTTGGAGGAAATGGCTATATTAAGATACTGTATGCTGAATTTGCATGTAACATTTTATGTTGTGCCATTGATAAGAGAGCAAGGTTGGGATTTTCTACATGCGTTAAAAGATTAATAATAATTAACCAAAAGTTTTTCGGGGGAGGGGTTTAATTACTGTACATGTTTTGAAGTTAAGTACAGTAGTCTCTTTTGTCAGTTTATAGGTTTAACCTTTCTTAGTTTCATAGTTGCTTATATTTTTGCAAGTCAGAATGAGTTTTAATTTGATGCCTTTTATTCCAGGTATTATCTTGATGTCATAGGATCGTAGTATGCTAATAGGCTAACAGCCATTTTAAGCCTAGCCATCCATGCCCAAATTTTCCCAAATATCGTTGTCCAAGGACTGGAACAGCTTAGGTATATGCTTGAGCCTTAGGGCATCTACAATCTGCCCCTGTCCATAAGGGACACATGCAACAAGATGGGGTGAATTTTTGATTTCCCATCCATTGGTTCGAATTGCTTCACAGTATGTGTAATATCTGAAACACATACCTGCCACTCCAACATGTTTATTTTTAGATCCCTAGATCAGGCTATGCTTGTGCTGTTTTTTTTTTTTTTTGAAAATGTGCATCAGATACATCAGGGCTGGATTAGGGTATGCCTTGTAGGTTAGGCATTGATTTCCCCTCACTAGTCTGTAGGAGACAAAGTACAGGGAAAGGGCTTTGAGTCAGTCTGTATAGGACATGTAATTTACATCCAGTATTTTTTTTAGTGCAGAACCTCTGTGACACTGCCATCTGTTGTAAATGCCTGGTCAGGTACATGCCAAAGGGTGCATTGTACTCAATTATTGGTCTAATGAGGGCTGAGTATAATGAGACTATGATCTCTTTAGATATGGATGCCATGCCCTTACTTATAAGTTGTGCCACATAGTAGGATTTTCTCACCATCGGTGTTGTAATTTGCAGTGGTGGTCATCTTCCCAAAGTGCATGTTTTGCACTAAGTTTTAGGCCATGGCTCTGGCACCAGTTATTTGTCTGTGTCAGATATCTTTGGGGGATCTCAGCAGATTTGGTCAGCAAAAGACCCTCTACATTTGCCTTGAATTCAGCGAAGTATATGCCGAAAAGGAGCAGTCCCAGTACTGAGCCCCATGGGACACCTAGCAATAGGCCTTCTGGTGGAGGTGAATTCCCCCACCCCAACTTCATGTGTCCTATCCATGAGCCATATGGCTATACATTGGGTAAAATAGGGATTCATGCCTAAATTTGTGAGTTTGTCTATAATACCTGAGTGAGGTATTGTTTCAAATGCCTTTGCCAGGTCAAAGTAGGCAGTATACACTATTTTACCCTCATCCATGGTTGTAGCAACCTTCTTGCAGGTCTGACAAGTTTAGTAGGCATAACCTGCCCTTGTTGAAACTGAACTGGGATGAGTCTAATGTTTAAAGTTTTCCTATGTCTTTGTTTATCAGGTCCACAATAATTCTTTTCAAGGCCTTGCATGTTAAGACTAGTCAAATGCATAGGTCTGTAGTTCCCTGGATCTGTTGATGGTCCCCTTTGTGTAGAGGGATGACTGCTGCAGTCCCCCATTTCCGAGAGATGAAGCCTGTCTGCAGGCTGTGGTTGAATAGACATTTTAGTGAGCCTGACAGACTGTGTGTCAGGCTCTTCAGAAGGCACCCTTGGATATTATCAGGACCCCCCCCCCCCAACTTTGCAGTAATTTTAGCTTTGAAGAGTGCAGCGAGGACCAGTTCTTTAGTAATAGCTGGGGGAGAAATGGTAGATGGTATTTCCTGGGGGGTAACTAGGGTTGATGGGGTTGAAATTGGAGCCAAAGTTCAGTATAGGAAGTTCTATTTACTATTAGTTTAGCACAGTGTTTGGTGTTTCCCTTGAGGTTGCATACATAACTGAAACATGCCTTATAGTTATCTTCAGCCTTGGAGGCACATTTTGCCTTGAAGTTGGCTTTGGTGGATTTGATTAGTCCACTAAGCTACTTACTGAGACCGATGAGGGAGTTTTTTGCCTTTTGGGCATAGCTCTTCCTATTTTTGGACAAGATTTTCTTTAGTTTGTTGTATAACCAATTTATAATGGCAGTCCACAAAGGGGACTTGCTTTTGGAGTTTGTCCTAAGTTTATTTTGGTTTAGTACTGCTGTTTCTGTGTAGTTATTTACATGCTTGTATAGGGTTTCCATAAACACTTCCCCATAGGCCATAGTGTTCTCTGAGTTTGGGGGTCTTGGAATTTAGCTATGCCTTTGCTTAATAGGGGGTAGTTAGCCTTGGAAAAGTTCTTAAAGGTTCTGGAGTTTGCTGGGAGGTTGAGCTTTATATTTATTTCAAGGGTGATTGCTTTGTGATCTGATCTAGCCAGTGAAGACATACAATGGGAGGTGCAATGTTCCCTCATATTTGTGAGTATCAGATCCAGGATATTTGCTCCTCTAGTATGTGTGCAGACAAGCTATTTCAGAGTGTTTGCATTGACAAAATCCTTGAATCTTTTGGCCTTCATGTTAGTGGTTGTATATGTATCCCATTTTATGATAGGATAATAAATCACCGATGAATATGGTGTTAGGCTGAATGGTGAGTGACTTCAATGCAGTCAAGTGCATGGTATAGTCATCCTGGGTCACAGATGATGACCTACAACTAACAAGGATATGGTATGCAGCTTCACTTAAGGTTAGTTGGACATGACATAGCTCAAGCATGTCATGCTGTTCAGCCAATCTTACTTTTTATGTAGATGGATACAGCTCCACCTCTTGTCCCTTCTTGTACAGTAGCTGATATCCTTGCACTGTAAGGATGCCTTCCATTGTTTTAAACTATGTCTCAGTAAATGCACAGATATTAAAACTCTTAGGGATGAGGAATGCTTCCAGAGAGTGAAGTTTCTTGTAAAACCTTTTGATTTTCTTGAATAGAATGTACTATGTCAGAAGGTTTATCAGGTTGGCATTACCTAAAATAGGCACTATAGGGGTGGATAATGTTTTGGCCAATATCTGAAAGCTTAGTGGGGACAGGTGCTGAACATCCATGGTAAAGCAGTGTGCTCTATCATGTTCTACCAAGCCAAAAATATTGGACCCCTTTAGAATGGCAACAGTAACTAAGCCAATTGTTAAAGCCAATCATCTTCTGTTTATATTGTGGTATCATCCTTGCAGAAGGTAGAATGCTGCTCTTTAATAGATTCATATCTGCCTGGGAACATAATCTCGAAGCTCTGTCATGTCTCTCTCTCTCTCTCTCTCTCTCTCTTCATATAGTCAAGACAGGTACATCTCAGGTCATTAACACCCACATGGACTGTGACACAGTCATAGTAGTACTGTGGTTCAATGTCCTAAGTGCATGTGTGATACAGCAAGTTGCTTGCTCCTGATAGGCAACAGACCATGACTGTCTTCTTGCTCAGCCTGCTGAGTGGAGTATCAGTGTGTCTTACAACAGAGTTGCCAATGCTCAATATATTGGCTTGTGTGGTAGTTAGTCTTAAGGGCTTAGAGGTTGAGCTATTGTTAGATGTGGTTGTATGACATATCATTTTCATGGGGTATGGGGGTGCAGGGGGGCTTGCCCCCTTGCAAAAATGTAAAAGAAATTAGTTATACCTGCAAATTATATATACCAACTCCAAGATCACAGTACAGTGAGGAAAAGGGTAGATTTCCCAATCCTGATTGTACCGCAATCTCTGCTTAAAATATATAGCCGATTCAATCTTCTACAGATCCATATTAACAAATAGATAGACCGACAGATTGATAGATAGGCTCAGATCCTGCAGCAATTCACAATTCTCTCACTGTGAGTGACACTAGAAGACTAGGCTCCCTAGACTAAGTAAAATGTAAATGACAACAATGCAGTAGAAATGCAATAAATGAGGCTCAGATCCTGTAGCAAATCACACTTTTTTCACTATTGTGAGTGGTACTAAAAGACTAGGTTCCCTAAACCAAGTAAAATGCAAACAGTAAAAATGCAGCAGAAATTTAATAAATGCCTCTCAGATCCTGCAGCAATGCATATGCAAGACTAAGGTACACAGATCAAGTAAAATACAACAGTAAAAATACAGTAGAAATGAAATAAACGAGGCACAGATCCTGTAGCAACTCACAATTCCCCCACTATTGTGAGGATACTAGAAGACTAAGGTACCAGACTAAGTTAGAAATGCAAAGTGTTGACATTTGGTTAAAACAAGTAAAACTACCAAAAAGAACAATACACAATTCAGATTAACATTGTGAATATTACAGTGTGCACTAATTGAATGGGATGATATGAAACAGGGGCTACCTCAAGCTTTAAGATTCTAGTGGAAGTGCCTTATCAATTTGAACTATCAGTGCCCTGTAGATAGCATGGGAAGGGGCTTCCAATGTCAAATTTACATTATGAGTTGGCAGCTAAAAAGCCACTAAGATTAAAACTACAAAAGAAGTAGGCAAGTGACTGGGAAAAAATCCAAAATTCAATGCAGCCAAACAGCAATTGCAAATTCAGCTCCTCCCACTAATTAGCTAGGTCTAATTCCTATTTAATCAATGAATGCAAAACAAATGTTTCTAACTGACCTTAGCCAACACTTTTTAAGACTCCAAAAAAATAAAAACCTTTGCAGTCAAACAAATTTTAAAATACAACAAACTAATATGTAATAATAATTGTAAAACTAAAATCAGAAAGTAAGGGAAATATTCAAACCTTAAATATAGAAAATCCAAAAGTCAGACCAGTCAAACAGCTGTTATAAACCCAGAAGTCTTGTCACATTAGTTGCTTTATATTAGGGGTGAGCCATGCAGCTCTCAACCAAGTAGGGACACATCTCAACAAAATCAGGGACAAATCCAGAAATAATCAGGAGCAATCAGGAACAGTTTTAAAATATATGAACTATGGACTTGAGACTTTGACAGAATAAGAAAAACTGAAGTAATATACACTTTATGAAGTAAAAGAAGTCTACAAATCTAATTATTGTCATTATTTATTAAATGTAATTCACTACCTTTTCTCCAAAAGTAACCCATTTTAGGAGGGATTAAGAAGGAGAAAGCTAAATTCTGTGTTTCAGTGACATTTGGGAGGTATGGTGAGCCATGATGCTGGTTTGGTCCTAAATTATTATTAAAGTAAGTTGTTGCAACACCAAGTTATAAGGGTTTTTACTAGCTGCCAATTACAGTGCTTGAAGATATAGATAAAAACATCTTTATTAAACTGTTTAGCATTTCTAACTATATTCTAATGTAAGTTTTTAATTACTATAGCATGACCCTACACTGCACAAATATGCTTATGGTTACTGATAATGTCTGCCATTAAACCTGACAATGTGATTTCATTTTTGATTTGTTGCTACTGTCCAATGTAATTTATTTTCTTTATCAGCACTTTTATCTGTTCTGGAGGCTGCATCAATAAGCTGGGTAAAAACAAATAAGCTGCAATTATAATAAATGGATTCATCATGTGATTTAGGAAAAGTTGTATTTTTGTCTCCAATAATTATTATTTCTTGTTGAATGTTACTAGTGAGCCATGATAGAACATCTTTATTGACAGGTGTGTTTGTAACTGGTGGTATACATAACATTCCTGAAAATATTTATTTGTTCTATTTGATTTTTTTAAGTCCTAGAATTAATTAAGCTTTATTAGAATTTTTCATTTGAATAGGAAATGCAATAAGATGTAACTTTTATGAGAACATTTTGAATTTTAGCCATTAAAATGTATGCCATAAAAGTAGACAACATTTCTGCATATTTTGCTTGTGTTTGAATATGTTTCTGTAGGAGCTATTGCATTTAGAGTATAGAAAGACATCATATAATTTCTCTCAATCTTTTTGAATATCTTCTTTCTGGACATTCGGTGCTTCTTGTATAATAATAACAATACATCATTATTTGCTTATCCTCAATAGTCCACTTTATCATCTTTACATCTACAATGAAGGGCCATACTCTCCCTAAGCCTGGCCTAACCCAATTGTCAGAATGTGTCCATGTCTTGAGGATTCTACCCTGTCATTTTTTCCAGTCCTGGTACCACTTCACCTCCCAGAACTGGGCACTTTTTATCCTGGGACTTATGCTACATAAAATGCAGTCCATATATCAGTATCATCTTGATGGGATTTTGTAAAAATAAGGGTCCACCTCATGAAGGTACTCACCAACAATACTACTCTTCTTTGCTTGCAGATTTTATTATCTCTGCATTGGACCCCTATGAATGTACATATTACCATATAAATTTAGATATTTTGGCTTGTGGAATTGTTTATTTATCATATATTTAAAATTTAGAAGGGACTTATGTGGACAAATTAGATGGATTTCATTTGTATTTGGTGTGTAGGGTTGTAGTGCTGATGTTGATATGTGCATTTATCCAATATGTTTGTTATAGGTCTTTTTGGTAGCTATTAATAAAATAAATGGGATGACTACAAGCATAGTAAAATACTGAAGTGTTGTAATCCTTGTGAACATGTCTGTCTGATCATTTAGTTTTCTTTTAATATGGGATGTATCATTATGGATGTTGTAAATAATACTTTAATGTAACTATGCTATGATTTGGTTGAACAGTATTATCTTTTAAGGGGTTACATTTATCAGATGAGAATGAGGATAATGGTAGGTGTGAAGATAGGTGAAGGCTGCCAGCCTAGCCAGATAGAATTTTATAGATAATTCTGTCATTTGTAAATATTAATGTAAGCCACAGGTTTGTTCTCTTAAATATGAATAGATTGTATTGGATGTTGAACTGCAAAAATGTAACAACAGTGTACTCTGCTGTAAGAAAGCTGATAAGTCAAGCATTGTGAAATTCTTTGATCTAAAACTCGGAGCCGAGATGTCTAGAGGGAGGCATTCTGCCTGTTGATTTGAGACCAGAGTTAATGGCTAGAATTTACATGTATAATTTCTTTTATTGCTCTGGCTGCCTGACCAGCTTCAAGATCAAAAGAGCTATTAACCTCTGAGTTTCTGTTAGCCTGGGAACCAGAAAGAAATTATGTAATCTGAAATGAATCAGTGGTACTGTGTTATCAATTTTAGGACAGAAAGAATGAGAACATTTAGCATTCTTCTTGAGAACATCTAACTCACCAGCACTCTGCCTGTGTTCTATATGTAAGTTTATTTTAGAACTGTGTTTTCTCTTAGATATAGGTTGGTGCTAGGAAGATTAGATTAGTTTTTTTCTATATTGATGTCAGAACTTTTCTACTGTATTATTTTAAGTATTTCTCTGTGATCTCTGAACTCTTGACTAGCACTGTGTAGTAAGAAATATTGCCTTGTGTTTTTATTATTTATTATTAAATATTTTTTAAACCTTTCAACTGTGGCTGCTTTGTGTAGTGATAATTTAAGGTCTAAGAGTACATTGCATGTATTTAGTGTTATTGTACAAAGCCACTCCAATAGCCTTGCTGTTCAGTCACACTTACCTTTTGGATAATAATATTGGACAGTATAACTGGACACCCTTTCATTAGGGCCTTTTAGTAGCTGACAAATATTAGTGGGTGGTGGCAAGTGGTACTACCATATAGTCTGGGTAAAAGGGGCACAGCTGGGAAAACTGTGCCAGCCTTCCCCAGGAGTGACTGTGTGGTTGTCTTAAAGTGTGTGTGTGTGTGTGTGTGTGTGTGTGTGTGTGTGTGTGTGTGTGTGTGTGTGTGTGTGTGTGTGTGTGTGTGTGTGTGTCAGCTACTTGGGCACGGACATGAAGCACTGGTTGGACAGAGAGGGTGCTGGAGATTTTAGCTTGCCCACTAGGCTGAGATCTGGACCCTATAGCTGTGCCAGTGGGTAGTCTTATTGGGGACCTGGAGAGAAAGGAAGAAATCAGTCCCAGACTGACTGTGATCTCTGTGTGCTCTTAAGGGAAATTGTACTTTACTGTGTATGTATTTATTATCCTTTCCCTATATGGATGCCCCTCATTGGTGTTAGTGATGAGGATTGAGGCTCCTTGATTGCTGGGCCAGTGCACGGGTGTCACAGTAGGTTATTCAAGTGTTATGGTGCAGGGGTGACTGAGAAATGATGTTGGTAGATACTTAGGGCCCAAACCCCAAACATCAATGCAAAGCAATCAGTGAGCTTCTACATTCAATGCTTAGCAGGCAGATTACTATGTTTCCTAGGCTACATGTGTCAGGCTATGTTAGAGACTAGTATGCTAATAATAAAGTAAAAGATAAGCTGCTATACAGGATATAAACATATCCCCTGCAATGAAAACAGTGTGCTAACAGTGACGCTGAAGGCAGCTTAATTAACAAGAGAAGTTAATATATTTTTGTAATTTTTAAAATAATATGTCTGTCTAGCATGGACAAAGAGTGTGCTCTCAGTTTTATTTAAAATTATGGAATACAACATTGCACTTTTTACCTAAAATGAATGTTAATCACCCAGTAAGTGATCATATGAATTTGGAAATTACAATATATACATTTTAATTATGAATTATCAATGCCTACTATATGCAAGAAAGTGGAGATCATGATCTGCTAAGCTTAAGTAACAGATTAATGGTTTAGTTTTTAAAGAAAAACTTCTAATCTTTATAACCCTGTTAACTTTATCTCCAAAAGGAATAAATGTGAGACTTCTGGTTTAGCAGGCCTCATAGCACAAAAAGTAAACTGACAGTTGTGAGGGCAACCAAAGCTATTATAGTTGTTACCTTCTCATATTTAATGTATAATAAAAACATAAATAAAGCCCTATATGATTGACAAGCTGAAGACATTTTGTTGCAGAAACTAGTGCAGATAGCTTTAGATGTCAAAATAAGCATCAGTGTTATTACATACTATTTACATCTCAGTATCACCGTATACAGCAAACTTTTACTATGTCTTATTTGGAAGGCGATCCGTGGTTACCTATTCCTAAGGTCACCTATATGTTGCACTGATTTTAGCTGCACTGAATACTTTTTCATGAATACAGTAGCCTTCTATTGACATTTTAATTATTTCAGAATCTGAGCAGTTGAGTCAGTCCTTGATACGTAATGTAGAAGGGAATCCCTTTTCACCTAAAGAATTAACAGAATTATAAGACAACACAGGTTTTATGACAGAAGGTCAACTTCCATTAGTGTGACTGCTAAAGACTAAATCTAAACTTAATTAATGCAACCAATATGCAACCTTTGGAATAGGTAACCACCAATCACCTTCCAGATATGTGATCTTGAAATAGTTGACATACAGCATACTGTCAACTACCGTAGTAGAATACCACTGTATTGTTAACACTAGCATGCTGTGAAACACATTTGGTCAGCCCTTTATACATCAGTGACCGAAAAAAAGTAAAAATGGGAAGTAGGGATAGTAAGCATATTCTGACTATCCAATATCTAGAAGTTAACTTAGTAAATCTAAGGCTATAGCAGACATAAATAAAAAGCTTATATATTGCTTGAGACAATCTGCAAGATAATTCAACACTGCTTAGCTGATGTGAATGTGGAGACTCTGCAACAGATGCCATGGTTGAATTATAAGAGCCAAACTAGTGGGAGGAGCAGATAGAAAGTTATGCTGGCAAATGTGATGACCACAATGACAGAGTAAGACCCAGATATTCTCTCCGTCTTCCAGAAACTTTCTGTATAAATCAGTAACAGATGGAGAAAACAAAATTGTGGTGTTGACCCAGAGAGAAAAAAGAAAACCTGGCAGACCTTTAGAGGTCATGTATCATTATGTTGGGTGTGCTCCTTACAAAACCTACTGCATTCAGGGAGAAGTACTCTGCTCGAGGTAATGTAATGGTGCCTCCTTTCAGATACTGCTTTTGGTCAATTTTCTCTTCATATAGAAGTCTCAGAAGGATTACAACTTTCTATTTCAATCTAGTTCCCAATGCCCCTCTGATAACCCAAATGTGGAATATTGACACTGGTGTTTTTGGCTTTCATTCACTGACTGCTCAGCACAAGTGACTGACTTCATTTCCCTGCAAGTGGAACAAAACCATGCTGATGAAGTGCAGGTGAAACCTTTATGTGGTGCTTCTTCTTTTCATAAGTTCCAAGCTAACATGGCTGGTTAGTTCTTATATACAGTCCTAGATGCAGTTTGGAGGCATTTCTGTATGTGATTGACATAACCTAACTTGGCTACTTAGGTTTCTTTATCTGACTTATAAAATTCTGCGCTTGCAGATCATTTAATATTTCAGTGAAGTTACATTCGCTGGCTGCTGTTATGCAGCTGCTTGTTATGTTCCGGGGTGTAATGCCTGTACATCTACCTACTGAGATGACTTATGGGCTGCCCATGTCATAATAATCCTCTGCGTGGAATCACTATGTGAATTAACTATTCCTTCTATTTTTTTTATTATGTTTCTTGATGCCCCAGTATAATGTTGTCTTTGCATTATCTGCCCATCATCTAAGAGAAAATTTGTAGTCAAGTAGGAAAAAGTGGTATACATGGCAAAGTGACAAAGTGTGAACAGATAGTAAGGAACATGATAAGTAGAAATAAAAGACATGATTTAATAATAGAAGCCAATTGAATATGCAATAGATAGAATTAAATTTACTAATGAAGGACATACACACACTAATTAAATTTAAGCCCATCTTTTAAATTTAAGATCATCGGTGACAAGAAAAATACCAACGAAAACTTACGGAAAGAAAATATTTGGCAACATCAATCAGAACCAATTATCAATTAAAAATTGCCAATCAACTCCTGGTTTGGATTAACATTCATAAATTCTGACAAGTACAGAGTGTATATGGCATACACAAATAGTGAGTATAAAAGTTAGATATATATATATATTATATAAATATTAAAATATATATATATACTAATTAATAATGCATTTGGATACTATACTATAATACTTATATTTTAATTTATATACTATCTAATATCAATATACTTTATAATATTATTGTAATTATATACTAATATAATAATTACTTTTGTTATATATATATATATAGTTATATATAATATAATATATTATTTTTTTATATTTTTTTTAATTTATTTATTTTTTAATTAATTATTTTTATACATATTTTTATATATTTTATTATATATATAATTCATTTATATTATATATTGTATATTGATATTTATTTATGAATATAGATACTAATACTAATATAAATTACTTTTTATTATATTATATTTTTTTTTTTAAAATTATTTATATTTCTCATTTTTATTTTTATTATATATGTATTTTAATTTTTGGTATATATTTTGTTTTTATGTATATTTTTTATATATTTTACACTTTTGATTTAAATATTGATTTATTTATAAAATTATTTTTTTAATTATTTAATTAATTATTTATTTAATCTTTTATTTATTTATTTTTAGTTTATAGCATATACTTAGTCACTTTTATTTGGCATTTTACTGACTTTGTTGTATTTACTGTTGCATGACTGACTTTGAGTAGTTAGTTTGCTTTTCAATTTAAAGCGGAGTCTTTTAAATTTTCCTACCTTGTTTTTACTTGTTTTTTTGTTATATTACTTGCATGTATTATTAATAATTGAAATAATTGATAGTAGTGAAGCAAAAATAGCAAACAGTAATGTAAAACTTATACATTCTTGTTTTTTTAATTTTTTTAATATGGTTTTTTTTGGTTTTTTTCAGACCTTTTTGAAATGGTTTGGTTTTTTAAAATTTAATTGACTATTAGTATTTAGAACTGGTTGTAATTAATTAACTAATTAACCAGTCCATAATTACTTGCTGCATTTACTATTTAAACACAAACCAATAATAGTCATTGTCTCTTCTCTGGAAGTAGTAACTTAAGTTTAATAAAGTGTATGTTGTTTATCACACTTCAATCAAGACTGTTTGTTAGGATTATCATAAAGTGGTTGGTTTGTCTATAGGAGCGCTTTCTCCTGTTCGGCTCATTTTTCTTTAGTTTCGATTTTGTTGCTTGTCCATCATCTTCCACTACACTAAACTACATTGCTGTTTCAGCAAGTCACGTATCTTTCATTATATGCATCAACTATTTTAAAAACAGTCTCCTGCAGTGATGTTGATTAGATGCCCTATTGTGATGTGCATAGTGAGAAAGTTTCAGGGAAAATGGATACAATACTGCAGTCACTTATCACTAGGATGTGCAGGTGTCCATAACTGCTTTGGGGTAAAGGGCCTATAATTTCTATAAAAGGAAAACTTCACAGGTTTCCTTTAAGAGCTTAGCTGGCATAGTTTACTGGTTTGACAGTACTGGTGATGAACACATTTACCCAACCTGGCCAAATAAATGTGGATGATAACTCACTAAAAGCATACTATGTACCTTCATGCTCCCCACTTTAATATGCTTTCCAGATAATCCCTAAAATTGTGAATGTTATACATTGTCTAAAGCTGATGAGGTTCTGCAAATACCCATTATTTCTAAATACATATGTATACACATTTTATGACAGTGTAACATTTTATTTATTTATTTTGCTTGGTTTGTTTGCAAGATAATTCATCTGGGTACAACTAATCTGCAGTGGAGAGAAATGTTCCAAAATGTATACATTTACACTTAAACAAAAAACAAGCAAAAACCTTAAACTACAAACCTTCCAAAATAAAATAATTATACTACAATGATTATTGAATGACATGCATCTGAACATAGCAACATTTTAGTCTAAAACTAAACACTGACGGTTAAGTGAAATGAAACTGAACAGAATAATATATCCAAAGTCTGTACACACACTTTATATGGCAAAGCTGTCTATGTAACTATTACCATTATAACGCAGAAAGTAAGGTAGCTTGGAATGATTAATAGTGAAACATGAGAAATAGATAAGATAAAAATAATAGAGAATAGAGACAGTTGTTAAATACAATGAAGTTTCATAACAGCAGATGTACTTACGGGATGAGACGCAGGAGGTACATTTTATATAACAATAATTATTACAAAGTAGCATCAGAGAAAGGGTAAAACTAACTGAGATAATATGAGGTAGGAGAATAGTATGGCTTCTAGCTTTGTAGACATAAGCTGATTGTCTGAGGAGAAGCAGCCTGTAAGAATACCATGCTACTGGTGGAACTGATGAAGTAAAGGTGGTAATTACAGTAGAAAATGAATAATTCCCCAGTTGTAGTGCCTTTGCATAAAAGTAATAACTTTACTGACCCTGGATATTACAGGCCTATTACTTTCCCATCTATCTTTCTTTGATGTTCTTGAATCCTGATTTACACAACATTCAGCACAGTATGGTAAATCTCTCAAACCTCATTATCTCAATCATCGATACTGGAGCTTCTTTCTGGTGTTTAGCCCAATATCTGCAAGCTGGAAGGAGACCCATGTGAAAGATTTGTGCAGGAATTCACTGCTTCAATTCATTGTTAGGTTTATATATTTCCCTTTGATCATTATGTGATATGAAGACAGAATTTCAAAAATCAGCCAGCAGTGAGAACATTGACTCTAGATGATGGCTACTGTTGATGTGATACCCTTATCCAATCTACAAAATTGGAAAATTTGGGTTAATGCTGGTGCCAACTTAATATGGCTGTATTAATTCACTACATTGGTCACCAACATCTATAGAAAGATTGCAAGTATTCTAATGGGACCTTTTGTGTTAATGCAGGTTCCAATCTTATTAGACATTGCTCATTTGGCCGATAATATGCCACAGCAATCATTTGAAAGGATATGAGATAAGCAATAATGTTCACACCCTTTTTTATAAAAGAGCTATCTTCATGTGTTTTGCTGTTGGTGCTGAGACAATAGGTAAAGGTTAGTTCCTCAAACATTCAACAGTTTAATTTTAGGTTACACATTGGCTAATGTATATACATTTCTTGCCATCATGTACTTCTGGTTAAAATCTGTAGAAAAGAGGTCCTCTTAACTAACAGAGTTGTATTTCTAATAAGTTTTTTAAGGTTTCAATTTCTTCCTTTTCTTTTACTTCAGTTTCACTTTTCTTATTGAGTCAAGTTCATTAACCCATATGCACAGTTCCCTAAAATATGTGCCATCACAGTGTATATCAATTTATGATGGAGACATTCTTAGTAGTTTTCTAGATTGTGTGACATTTTAGCTAATTCTGATACTTGTTATCAGTTCCTTAGCACAATGGGGCTCTTCTAACTTAGGGACCTCCTACTTGCAATCCACACTTTTAGTTCAAATGTGGTTATTTCCCTGGTGTCCTTGATCTGTATTAGACTGAGGTTGCAGAACGCCACTGTATGTTGGGTAGGATACATTCTTTTGTTGTGTGCCCTGGTCATGAGGAACCCATCAGGTCGACAACTACCAACTGCCATTTCAGGGTGAAGTGCAATTAATAACATGGGCCTTCTTTGTTATTTGTTGGTACCCTGGGCACTGACTTTCCATGTCCAACATTTGAATAGAAGCTGTTCTCCTATAGCATTTTCCTGTGATGTATTGTTCAATGCCAAGCTGAAAAAGAACAGACCAGACATCATCTTGGATTTGCTCCATATGGCAGTCTAGCATTCAACATGGAGACCTAGTTAGACAAGAATAGCAGACCATGTCTTTCTTCTGCTATTCTTCTGAGTCCCCAGGTTATTCACAGCCCAGGCAGGGTAGCACCACTGGTGCAATGGTAATATATTCTAAATCATCACTTGATCTGAACTAGAAGAATGTTGGTAACACTGACACCTTTGATAAAATTCTTGTAGCAAGAACTAAACTGCGGACTTATTTTTACCATATGCGTTTTCATAGCAATTCTGCAGCATTTGACTTTCCTCATCAATAATGCTCTTTCCAATGAGAAGTCATGTCATGTGTCCAAAGAATGTAGTTCTTTTTTTGAAAATGTTGTCTATACTTAGTCTTTTAATATGGATTGGTGATGAGTCTGCAAGCATATTTATTTGAGTCCCAATAAAGCAAAACAAATTTGATGAAAGTTACTTTCAAAAAACACAAAAGAAATCTTTACTTCAGGATGATAAGCTCCCTAGCTAAGATATACCAACTCTGAGGGTGCACAACAGTGGAAAAAAACAGCAAAGTCTAGATTCACTGAAAGCTACTTTCACAATTATTTCTTTAAAACATCAGACTCACAGAAAGAATTCTTGAAAAGCTATCACTTAGATGCAGTATGGAGAAAGGAGAGAGTCTATATTACAATGTCGAACTAAAACAAGTTCAAACATTGTAATATTGAACCCTAAAGTCCGAAAGTGGAAAATACAAAGCCATGACACATCGACTTTTTTCCCAGAGAAAGAAAATTGGTGGGCCGTTTTCGGAGCTTTGCTATTTCCTGCACTGTAGTGCGATCTCAGAATTGGTATATTTAAGTAGGGGGTGTGGGGGGCACAGAGCGCCACTTTGGGGGTGTGGGTGGCAAAGCCCCCCACTTCAGTTTAAGTTTAAGGTTACCTTTTTTTTGGGGGGGGGTTTGTCATGGAACAGCGATTTATTTTCCCTGGGGAAAAAAAATGCTGTTCTCTGCTTTCAGTTTTGTTGGGTTTCGGATAGTAGGGTTCAATATTACAATGATTGAACTTTTGTAAGTTCGACGTTGTGATACAGACCTGAAAGGAGAGCCTGATCATGGCAACTTATTTTATTTGTAAAGACTCATTATATAAACACATGTGATGTCCTCTCACAGAGAGGATATAAGGCTGTACTTCCACCCTCCTTCATAAGATCGTCTACTGCCCTGGTTGCAAAAGGTCCTCTGGGTCATATTCAGGTATTGTGCAAAGGAGCTGAATAATAAATTAATTTTTATTGCTGATGGAAAATATAAACATAAATATATACTATTATGCATAAGTCTGGACATTCCTTGAAGTCAGTGCTCCAACTTGGTGGTTGGGCTACTGTCTTGAACCCGACTCATTTTAGGCATGGCCTTCCACCAGGTATGCCACTTAGTACTGAGCATGTTCACCATAATGGTCTTCAAAACATTGGTGGTGGTATTTTGATGCCCATACTGAACTAGAGTTTGAGTGAAGACCATTGTAAGGATTCAGAATCCCTTGCAATGGCTTATAATAGGACTGCCCTAGATATAGTAGTCTCAGACTCAGTACATCCTAGGGCTACTGAATGCTGGAATGAAAAAAATTCACAGAAGCTGTACTGTCCCAGACACAGCCTACAATGAAATAAGATTCACCCAATACAGAAGAAGTAAGAACAGCACAAGGAAAATGTAGACAGGGAAAGCAGCAGGCTCAGATAAAATTACAACAGGTATGTTCTAAATGATGGGTGAGTTAGGGGAGAAATGATTCGTGAGGGTACTCATAGTAGTATGGATAGAAAAGTTTATCCCTGATGACTGAAAAATAAGCATTCTGGTGCCACCATACAACCATAAAGTGGATGTTCAGAGCTGTGGGCAGTACAGAGGTATCAAACTCCTGTCACACTGCATGAAAGTTCTGGAGCGAGAAACTGACAAACAAATACTCAGAGCAGTAGAACATAAGATGAGAGGTGAGCAGTTTGGATTCAGATCAGAATGCAGCATAACTGACCCAATGTTTGCCGTGAGACAGATAGATGAGAAGAAGCTAGACATAAAGAAAGAGTCACACTGGGCATTCCTTGATTTGGAGAAATCATATGGTAAGGTCCCAAGAAAACTGATTTGGCAGCCTGGTGATAGTTCAAAGTCTCAGAAATGTTGGCAGAATTATTGCAGGCCACATAGAAGGATTCAATAGCACAAATATGAACACTATTCAGACTCACAAAGGGGTTCCCACTCAGAGTGGGTGTGCATCAGGGTTCATCTCTGAGCCCACTGCTGTTCATACTGGTTATAGACTACATTAGCAAACAGGTCAGCATTACAGGCAGACTCTGAAGAACTTCAGTGAATGATTGGCAAATGGAATGCAAAGCTGAAGGCATGTGGGATGAAACTGCATACAGATAAGACAGCAGTAATAGCAGCAAATGCTGGAAATCAAAAGAGTTTGAAAACTGAGATAGAATAGAAAACAGTGGAACAGGTTAACAGCTTCAAGTATCTGGGACCAGTGGCTGAGGATAAGGTAAGTCTTAATTATGAGGTCAAAGACAGGATCAGAGAGGCTGCAGCCAACTGGCACAGCGTGTCAGGGTTAGTGTGTGACAGAATGCCACATAAGTTGACAGTGGAATGACCTGTACTACAGTATGGTACAGAAATCTGAGCATTGAAAGTAGAGCAGCCGAGGAAGCTAGAGGTGATGGAGATGAAGTGCCTGAGATGGGTGGTAGGATGTGCACTATGGGACAGATGAAAAAATCAGTACATCATTGTAGAAGCCCAAGTACCTTCAATTGCAGAGAAGTCAAACAGAACAGATTATGTTGGTTTTGGGCACACATGCAGGAAAGTAGAAGGCAATCTGATGAAGATGATTTGGGACAGACAGAAAGAAGGCAAGAGGAAATGTGGGCATGAAGCAAAGAGATGCATGGATAGAATATGTGAGAGAAGACCTGTGACAGTCAGACATGACGAAGAAAGTAGGAGAGTGGCATTGAGTCAAGAGAGATGTAAACAGTTGATGCAGTACTCCCACCACATGTAGAAAATGGGAAAAGGGGGTTGATGATGATACTGAATAGTGGTAACCATGATTTGAGCATAGCTGCATGTGATGTGTAAACCTGGACAATAGTTAAAATGTTAGTGGTGTATGATGGGCCTGCTCAATGACAAGCTCAGCAAACAGAGATCTCATACAAAAAGGCATCTTATTTGTCAAGTGAGATTTTTATTATATCAGTCTATCTGGCTGTGGTCTATCAAGTGGTGAATGGACTGTGCAGCCTGACTCGTCACTCATACAGCCTTTGCATCACCTCAGTGAGAGGAAGCCACATATGTTTTAGCAAATAAAATAAGGCTGCCAAGGTCAGATTCTCCTTTATCCATACTGCATCTATTTTACATAATGTCAGGTCTGACCCTGAAACACTTGATTTTGATGAGCTGAATTTTGTTATGTCAGTAATGATGATGATGTCATAAATGTTGTTTCATCCTTTGCTCTACCTGTTATGTGCTGTATTCCAGTTCAGCTGCACTAGTTAAATCTTCTCTGGAATCACCAGGATTAGGTATTCTTCAGATTGTTCTATCCTCTTTGAGGGAGGAGATTTATATACCAATAGTAAAAGAGGGATTTATTAGTCGGTTCATTAGCATAAAAAGGGACAAAGCCCTGGCTGTGCCTCAGAGACTCCAAACCACTAGAGGATCTGGTGAAGGCATGTGGCTGCCACCCACTCATCCATCTTGGTGGGAGTGTTAGGATCCAGTCTGCTGCAAAGCTGGAACCTACTGTAGAGAAAGGTGCACAGTATGTTGCATATGGGCTGCGGATGTGTGCTTGGTTCTACCAAGCTGTGCTGCTGTGATACTTATCATGAAGTATGAGGAGAATGTGCTTTTTAGGGAAAGCAGAGCATACTTTGCATCTGCAAGTATAGATGTCAGCTACCAAGGGAAGGGTTAGAGAAAGACATTTCGAAAAAAAAAACAATCATATCTGCTTTGCTGACTTTACTGTAGTGAATGGCTCTAACCAAGGTGATGGGGAAACAATACTCAGGCACAGGTTAGATGGTTGGCAGGTAAGGAGGAAAGAAAAGGGATTTAAAAAGAGGCTTTAATTACCCTTGGTTCTCAAAAAATCTTCTCAATCTGAACATTTTGGAGAATTACCATCCTATCTCTAATCTTCCTTTTATAGGTAGGATTAATAAGAAAGTGCGACATGCACAGATGTATTCTTACATATCTCACTGCCCCTCAGGCTCAGATCAGATCCATGTACAGTATTAACTCAACTCTGATTCAGGTTTCTAATGATTTCCTTATGTCTGCTAATCAAAGGCTATACCCCATCCTGGTTCTCATTCAGCAACGTTTGATGTTGTTGTTCATGGTAGCCTGTGTTTTCTCTGGTTTAATGGTTCTCCTCTTACCTTTTTTGGGCACTTACATAGGAGGTTTCTGGAGCTACTTCCCCTAGTACTCATCCAACAGAATATGTGGTACCTGAAATTCCATCTTTTTAGAAGGGTTTTTCTAAACTTTGCATGAGGAGCATGTTTTAGTCTTAGTAGTTAATGTCAATGAGTTATAATATGCACATTAATTATGTTATAAGCTCACTGAACAAGACCCTGCTAGTAAGTTGTTTTTTTTTTTTTTTTTAGTTTTATGTAATGCTTAGTTTAATAAATATTTTAATAGTGTAAATAAATAAATAACCTTTGCCTGATTTAGTCAATGTTTTATCACTATACATATCTCAATTCTGTCACCAAAATGAGCTTCCAGGTCAGGGGTGGGGCGCATCCCTGATTTTACTTTTCTAAGAAAAAAAATATAAAATAAAACAATGTAATTTACCATGCTTTTTTCATTATTCACTATTTCATAGTTTCAAATAAACACTTTTAATTTAGATTCAGCAGATAAGTAATATTAATCAATGCTCTCCAATTATGCATCTGTGTTAGGAAATGGACAGTCATTTAACACTTTATCTCATTTGTGTTATTTTACAGGACTCATTTGACTCCTCCTTTTTCATGGTATTTGTTCTCTACTTTTCTAGCACTATACCACCTACTTTACTCACATTTAATATTCTTTATTTTTTAGATGGTGATTATAATACATGCAACGCTTACCAATCTACATAAATTTCTTCAAAGCCAACTTAGAAAAAAATCAGCAAACACTGTAAATCAGATTGCAAGTGAAGTGTGCTGTATCTTTAAGAAGCACATCAAGGCTGTACATGCACCTATAAATTCCAGACACGTGCACTCCCTAGTGCCATTTTGTAGAAGCAGCCAGAGAGTGAGCATGCATGACCACAGTTGTTAGTTTGTATATAAGTTACTTAAGTTAAAGTCAGTAAGCCTTTATAGTGATGTGTTTGTATAGAATAAAGCTGCTTGAACAGAACCCATGAAGACTCTTCTGTTGTGTCCAAAGTAGGAGAGCGACATGGTGTCAGAACCGGGATCGAAGAGAATAAAATCCAGAGCCATGAAGTGCAGAAGAGAAACAAGCACAAAAAGTGCCAGAAAAGAATCAAAGGTAATGAGAAGTAGCACAAACTGTTTATTTGGTAAAGGAGATAAAACTGGGCATTACAAGGGCACAAACTGCATTATTGTGCAAGCAAAAGGCACGAAAAGTTTGTTGGCTAAAAGAATGTTTAAAATAAAGGTATATGTGAAATGAATAACAGTAAAGCAAAACAAGCATGTTTAAAGCAAAGCGAGCATGTTTAAAGCAAAATGAGCATGTTTAAAGCAAAACAAGTATGTTTAAAGCAAAACAAGAATGTTTAAAGCAAAACGAGAATGTTTAAAGCAAAACAAGCATGTTTAAAGCAAAACAAGCATGTTTAAAGCAAAACGAGCATGTTTAAAGATAAAATGAGCATGTCTAATGTAAAGTGAGTGTGTTCAAAGCAAAACTGGGCATATTTAGAGTAAAACAAGCACAAGTAGAGTACACTGGGGATGAAAAAGGGCTTAAACTAGCAAAATGAATATAATAAGGCAAAACGAGAAAAAAAGGGCACATTGAGCAAAAATAAAGCAAGGCGACTGTATACATTTTGGCAAAGTGCTGTTTTGGCATAACTACGACTTTGTATTGTATCAAGGACATAACTAAATTATTCAAAGTATCTCAAAATGTGTTGAAGTGGTTACAGTGTGTGCTTATTACTGTGTACATGTTTCAAAGAGTTTATTGTGTGCGAAGTGCAACTATTTTGTGAAATACAACGTCTAGCCATTTTGAAAAGTTTCCTATGCTGGGTGTGTCTATTCGCAAAGTGCCACCATTACAGAGTGTTTCTTGCACTGTAAAGAATTGCCTGGTAAGGTACCACCATTTTGTGGACATTTCAGTGTGCTGTATGCAGTTATTCACAAAGTACAACTACTTCAAAATGTTATTGAGTTTTGGGCAGGAGAGGTCCAGTTTATTCGCATCATGCAGTTATTTGATATGTTTCTTACACTGACAATAGGTGATTTATTGCAAAATAATATTACAAGAATATTACAGTGCCCGAGAGTTTGTTTCACTCACATCGTAAAATTGTTTGAGATGTTTCTTAAAATGATGATAAATGACTTTGGCAAAATGATGATAAATGACTTTAGCATTTAGCCTTCCAAATGATATTACAAGGGTGTTAAACTGCCCGAGAAGTGTATTGCGCAAAGTCCAATTATTCAAAGGTACTACAAGTTAGCATTATTTCAAAAAGCTCAAAAGGTAGAAATTCAGAAGTACAAAGGCAATGGGCAAAGATACAAGTACTGGCATAAGTTTCTGGCATATGTGCATGAGTGCATGTTTGTACATATTTGCAAAACCCTTCAATGGTATGTGTTAATATGGCAAACGGATTTCAAAAATCCCTATCACTTGTGTTTGATCAGAATATTGCACAGAATTGGAGAATATTTGAGCAAGAGTACAATATTTTTATACAAGCAGCTTATGCAGATAGAGATATACGCACTAGGGCATTCATTCTGCTAAACATAGCTGGGTCAGAGGCCCAGCTGGGAAAGAGAGCATTAATATGTGTATGCACCTGCAGAATATGAAGGAGAAGGTGAAAACTACCATATTGTTGTACAGGCTGAATCAAGGGAGGACCCAGAGTGTTTGAAGTGCAAGTTCAGAGAAATGTGTAATCCTCAAACAAATATTACATTAGAGAGGCATTTGCTTTACACAAGAGATCAGAAACCTGGGGAAACATTTACAGCTTATATAACTGACCTGAGAAACAGATCTAAAACGTGTCAGTGTGGTAACTTAAAATATGAGCTGATAAAGGACAGGCTTGTGTGTGGTATTAACAATGCTGCTGTGAGAAAGATTTTGCTTCATGACAGTGTTTTAATGTTGAGAAAAGCCATTGAGAATTGTCAAATCCATGAGGTGACAGAAAAACACACGAGTACACTTGCAAGTGACAACAGCATGAGTTCAGTTTGCTACACAGCAAACATAGATAGTATACAACACGTAGCAGACAAAAGTAGGCCCAAGCACATGGCAGCTATGAAATTTCAAGGGAAGACACATAACTTTCCAGCAAGTTCTAAGAAAGGAGTATGCTCCAGCTCAATGCAGTACAGGCATGAATCAGCAAAACCCAAGTGAAGTCCAACTTTTTTGTTAACTGTTGCAATTGTGGTGCAAATCATGAGTCTAAAAGAGAGAAGTGCTTAGCATATGGTCAGCAATGCTACAAGTGTAAAAAATAGAACCACTTTCAAAAGTTTTGTAAATCAAGTAAGCCTCACACAGTTGTAAAGAAAGGTCACACAAGGAAGCAAGTTGGTCAAGCAGAGCTGAAGCAGACAGTTTTTTATGTAGATGGTGTATCAGTGCTTGATGAAAGAGTTGATGCAGTGAATTTATTAACAAGGAGTGAGGTGTTTTGTACTGTCCAGATTAATGGAAAATCCACAGAGTTCAAAGTAGACACTGGTTCAAAGTGTAATGTTATATCAGCAGACACATTTGCTAAAGTGAGAACTACTGAACAACTCAATGTGGCCAGTAGTGTGAGACGTGTTGGTTATGGAGGTGAAGAATTTCAAACCGAAGGTTCAGTGATGCTTTCATGTTATTTGGCCAAGAACTATTACAACTTGTTATTCTATGAAGTCCGAAGACCAGTGCAATCTTTATTGGGTCTCAAAGACAGTTTAAGAATGAATCTGCTTTCTTTTGCTAAAGAAGTCTTTCATGTAAGTGCATTTCTGAGTTCTAATTTTTCTGAAGCCATTTTCTCAGAGAATGCTGATGTTTTCATTGACAAGTTAGGCAAACTTCCAGTTGTGTATTCCATGAAGTTAGATCCAGAGGTCAATCCTGCAGTCAGACCAGCAAGAAGAGTTCTGATAGCTATGCAGGATAAAGTTAAAACTCATTTGGATAAAATGGTGCAGCAAGGTGTGATTTGTTCAGTCACAGAACCAATTGAATGGGTATCGCTTATGGTAGCAGCTCACAAAAAAGGCTCAGATGAAATCAGAATATATATTGACCCAAGAGATCTGAACAAACCATTAAAGAGACCATATCATCCAATGTACACAGTCAAAGAGGTCGCAGCCTTAATACCAAATGCCACTGTTTTCTTCATCTTGGATGCAGAGAGTTCATTTTGGCAAGTCATGCTTGATTGCAAATCTTCATTTCTAACTACTTTTGGTACTCCATTTGGCAGATACAGATTGCTAAGAATGCCATTTGGCATAAATTCTGCAGGTGAGGTCTTTCAGTGTGCAATGGAGCAATTTTTTTCAGGTTATCCTTGTGCCATAATAGTAGATGATTTATTGGTTGGAGGCAATGGTGAAGCAGAGCATGATAGAAACCTCAAGAAATTTTTAGACAGAGCATGTGAAGTAAACTTGAAGCTCAATCCTCTGAAGTACAAATTCAGACTTCCAGAAGTTACATACATAGGACATTTGTTCACGAGTATAGGCTTGAGACCAGACCCAACCAAGCAAGCAGTTATTCATGAGATGTCAGCACCAGATAATGTACAAGCTCTATGTTTTCTAGGCATGGTCAACTATTTAGGCAAGTTTATACCAGACTTCAGTGAGTTGACCTTTAAGAGAGGTAACGCACAAAAATGTTGTATGGTCATGGTTGAGACAGCAACAAAAGGCATTTGAAGACCTTAAGCAGAAAATTGCCGCCCCACCTCCATTAAGATACTATGATGTAAACAAACTAGTTACTGTTTCCTGTGATGCTTCAAAATTTGGTCTTGGTGCAGTTATACTTCAAGAGGGCAGACCATTAGCCTATGCATCTAGAACACTAACCCAAACTGAGATGCAGTATGCTCATATTGAGAAGGTGCTTTAGGCAATAGTATTTGCATGTTCTAAGTTTCATGATTATATTTATGGTTGAGCTATTTAGATTGAGACTGAGCACCAACCTCTAGTTACTGTTCTAAAACGCCTATGTATTCAGCTCCAGCAAGATTGCAAAGAATGATGCTTATATTGCAAAAGTACAATTTCACAATGGTCTACACAAAAGGCAAATTACTTTATTTGGTTGATACCTTATCCAGATCGCCCAGAAATGTGACAGAGCTGCTTGATGCAGAGAATTTTGACTTTGATGTGATGGCAGTCAGTAATTTTTCTCCCACTAGACTAGATGAGTTGAGAGAACACAGTCAGATTTATCCAATTTTGCAGAAGCTCACCCACTACATTAATGATGGATGGCCATCAAAGCATTCTAGTGTATCACCTGAAGTGCAAACCTACTTTCCCTACAGAGATGAATTGTTGATGGAAGATGGCATTATTTTCAAAGGTCCTAAAATTGTTGTTCCTGCTTTCTTACAACAAAAATATATCCAGATTTTGCATCGTGATCACCCAGGTTCCAAATCCACTAAGAGAAGAGCGAGAGAATTAGTACTGTGGCCTTCATTACCAAAAGACATTGACAAAGTACTTTCATCTTGTTCAGTATGTAATAGTACCAGACCGCATTTGCAAAGAGAACTTCAGCTAAGTCCAGTTCCTGAACTACTATGGTCAACAGTTGCAGCTATCTTTGAGTGGAACAATCAACACTACTTAGTTTTGGTAGACTCTTATTCAAATTGGTTTGAGATTGATCTACTGCCTAAACTAACATCCACAGCTGTTATTACTAAACTGAAACATCATTTCTCAGTTCATGGTAGTCCACACAAACTTCTTTCTGACAATGGTACTCAATTTACTAGCCAGTTGTTTTGGAAATTTGCAAAAGACTGGGACTTTGTACATGTCACTAGAAGTCCTGAATATCCTCAGTCAAATGGTTTAGCTGAATGTGCAGTACAGAGTGCAAAACAATTACTTGAAAGGTCAAAGCATGACAATACCGATGTGTTCTTGAATTTGCTTAATCTCAGAAACATACCTCACTATGATATTCTTGGCTTACCTGCTCAAAGACTGCTTTCCAGACAAACTAGAACTATGCCAGGATCCACCACATAACCCACTCACTCAGGTCACTCCACAACAAGTACAAATATGACTCTGTGATTGTCCATGTTGGTGTGAACAGCCTGAGACATACCTCCCTGGACTACATGAAAAGAGACATGGAAGAGCTCTTCGATCTTGTAGCCCAGGCAGGTATGACCCTAGCCCTGAGTAGCATCCTGCCATCACCCAAAATGATACCACAGTACAAGGACAAAATGACTGACTTCAACAATTGGCTAAGCTTTTGGTGTCATTCTAAGGGGATCCAGGATCTGTCTGCTTGGGATGACATGGCCGAAAAACCACGATGCTTTGCCAGACATGGTCTGCAACTGTCAACCGTGGGATTCCGGATACTGGCAAAGGCTCTTGCCGCCCCTATAGTGCCTTTTTTAGGCAAGGTTCAAATGACAAATTCACCACCATAACAGGAAAAGGCAAGCAAAAACTGAGGGTAATGCTACTCAATGCTAGAAGTCTAAATCTCAAAATTCACTCACTTGAGGCACTCCTTAAAATAGAGAACATTGATATCTGTGCAGTGACTTAGACCTGGTTCAAGGCTCCAGAGAGCACCCCTGCATTACCAGGCTATAATTCATACCACACTTTTTGGCCATCTAACCTGGACCGGAACAACAAAGGCAGAGGTGTGTCCATATTCAATAAGGATATCCACACCTCCAGGCTAGTTGCTCAGCATAATGCATCTGAAGTTATCCAAGTGAAAATCTCTCTGGGCAAAACTGCAATCCAAATTGTAGCTTGCTACAGATCCCCCACCATGCCCCAGGATTCCCATTCCTCTTTTCTTGATATACTGGAAAATATTAGGGTTCAACCAAATGCCCTAATATTGGGTGATTTCAACTACCCCACCATTAACTGGGAAAACTACTCATGTACCAACTCCTTCACTCAGCGCTTTCTGGAATTCATAAATTCCAATGCCCTGGATCAACTTATCTACACCCCCACCAGTGGCAATAATATCCTAGACCTAGTCATTACCAACATGAGTGACCGGTGTCCCACACCTGAAGTCAACTCCTCGTTGGTCAAAACTGACCATAAGCTAATCACCCTAGCTATCCACATCCCGCCCCCACCCCCATTAAGGAAACCATGGTAAAAAATTTTTCCAAAGCCAATTTCACGCTTCTTAAGACAGAAGTGGCGAACTTCATGACACCCATGCAGATGGACAATACAGTTATGACCGCTGAATCCTACACAAATGCACTCTATAAGCACTTACATGAGTGCATGGATCGTACTATCCCAAACAGAACCAAGACGCTCCAAAAAAAGGAAGCCAATCTGGTGGTCCCCTGCCATAAACAAACTCTACTGTTGCAAAAGAGAGTAAAATCCCATGAGTGGAGGATCTCTCTGGTCAGCCTCAGTAAGAGGCTGAGATCCCTTATAAGATCCTCCAAAGCTAGCTACAAAAACAAGATCATCACTGATTCTAAGGACAACCACAAAGCATTCTATAGCTATGTCAAGAATTTTAATGGCAACATCCAGATCTGCTCTGAGTTACAGCACAATGACACAAAAATTACAGAACCAACTGATATTGCCAACATCCTGGCAGATAGGTTCAGTACTAACTTTAACCCCCACCCCCACCCCCTAAAGGGCCCATATCTATACAGGAAGAATGCAGAGTCCCTGTAATCACAACTACACAGGTAAAAGCAGCACTCTCTAAAGCCAAAAACACAGCATCCATGGGAACGGACAACATCCCAGGCTGCGTTATACACGAACTTCAGAACGAACTGGCTCCCCACCTAAGCACCATGTTCAATCATAACCTCACATTAGGCTTTGTGCCCACTGAATGGCGCACAGCAACAGGTATCCCACTCCACAAAGGGGGAGCCACCACTGATCCTGGGAATTATTGCCCTATAAGCTTGACGAGACTGGTCTGCAATGCCATGGAATGTATCATCATGGAATTCATAAACAAAGACACTGGTAACCTCCAAACTCTGGACCCCACCCAGTTCAGGTTTGTGAAAGGCAGATCATGCCTCCTGAACCTGGTTTATTTCTTTAAGGCAATCACCAAAGCCATAGACGAGGGTAAGGTGGTTCACACAGCCTATCTTGACCTTACCAAGGCTTTCAACACCATCCCCCATTCTGGAATTATAGCTAAACTCACTAAACTAGGAATAAATCCCTATGTCACAAGATATGTTGCCAACTCGCTCACTGACAGAACCCACACTGTAAAAGTTGCAGACTCCAAATCTGACTTCAAACCATTGACAAGTGGAGTACCACAGGGTTCAGTCCTGGGACTGCTCCTATTTGGTATCTACTTCTCTGAAGTACAGGCTAACACAGAACACCTCTGGCTAATGAAGTTCACAGATGACTGAAAACTAGGAGCTATAGTAGAGTCCCCAAATGATGTGGGCATTCTACAGAAGGGCCTCACTGAGACAAATGCCTGGTGTCAGAGCCATGGCCTCAAGCTCAATGCCAAAAGTGCATTGTTATCCTCTTTGGTAAAAACTCTGTACCCATGAAATACCACATAGGCAGTAGTCTTCTTAATGCCGAATGTGTGATAAGAGACCTTGGGACCAAGGTGGACAGTAGTCTTTCCTTTGATAATCACATTGCCACAGAAGTCAGGAAATCCTTCTATGTGGCACACCTCATCACAAAAGGGTGCTCATCCAGGAAAAAAGAGGTCATTGTTCCTCTCTACTCAACACTCATTAGACCCATTATAGAGTACAATGCCCCTTTTGGAATGTATCTCACAAGACATGTGCAGCAGCTGGAAAGGCCACAGAAGTACCTCACAAAGAGGATTACTGGCCTCAAACAGATGCACTACACTGACCATCTCAAAAAACTCCAACTTTACTCTGTAGCATATCGCCTACTCTGAGTTGATCTCTGCCTAACATATAAAGCTATGTCAAACCCACAGCAGTTGGACATGCTACACCTAAAGAAATCACAATCCCTCCAAGCTACATGCTCTAGGGACCTAAACCTTGTCACCACAATAAACAGGATATGCTGGAGGGATAGATTCCTGTCCCAGAGACTCCCCATACTCTGGAACAAGCTACCCATCTATGACAAGCAAAGTTCCTCATTAACACTCTTCAAGAAAAATCTTGATGAGTGAATGGGAAATAGGAAATACACCCCAGGGATCCTTTCTGTGACTCTGCTCGACACGGGCACAGGAAACTAACTTTCTTGGGTTGGCGTAAGCCAGGGAACTTTGTTGGCTAGGCTTACTTAGGTCCTTGGACCGATAGCCTAGTACCTACCTATGAACCTATGCTACCCATTACTTTCAGTTTATTGAAGCCTAAACCTAAGAACAGTAAAACCATCAAGGCTCAGTTGGTTAAGAAGGGTAATATTCAGAAATCTAGTTATGATAGATCAAGCAGATTACTTCATCCGTTGAGGCAAGGAGAGACAGTATGAATCTAGACAATGAAAGGTTTTGGTCGAATTGGACATATTACAGGCATCTGTGCCTAGCCAAAATCCTACTTGGTAGATTCAGACGGTGTAGAATATAAGAGGAACCAGAAACATCTTCTTCCTATATCAGAACCATCCTCACCATCACAACATTGTTTCTGTGATGCAAACTTCAAATCCAAGAGTGAATCAGACACTGTTTCCATACCAGAATGTGTTCAAAATTCTGATTCCATTCCAGAAAATGTTCCAGACATTCCACAGGTCAAACATTTTGCAGTGACAGTGCCAGTTACTACATTTAATTCCCAGTTTTATGTCACATGATATGGGTGAGTGTCAAAGCCAAATGCGAAATACGCAGCAACATGGACTTGATTGTATATACATGTGTACTTAGTATCATATAATGCATGACCAAGAATTACCTGTGATTTTTGCATGATAAATAGACTTATAATGTCATAAGATCTAATTCTCAAAGGCGGGGGATGTAGATCACATTGCAAGTGAAGTGTGCTGTATCTTTAAGAAGTACATCAAGGCTGTATATGCGCCTATAAATTCCAGACACGTGCACTCCCTAGTGCCATTTTGTAAGAGCAGCCACAGTGAGAGCATGCATGATCTCAGTTGCTAGTTTGGACATAAGTTACTTAGGTTAAAGTTAGTAAACCTTTATAGTGATGTGTTTGTATAGAATAAAGCTGCTTGAACAGAACCCATGAAAACTCTTTTATTGTGTCCAAAGTTGGAGAGCAACAAATACTTTAATCACTTTCCCAGATTTGCCCCAGAAACTACCAAAACTGCTTCTAAAATATATTTATAGGTTTATATTTATACAGTGTACACTGGCACACACCGATAAAGAGATCTGAGCAGAAGTATGCATAGTTTTAACAGCTCCTTACTATTGCCATCAAGCATTTATCATTTCCCTACTCACACCATTAAGCATCAGCATTTATCACCATTCTGCCCATAAGTATGAAGAATGTCAACATACTAAAAGAGAAAAACAAATGACATTTCACACGCAACAAATAAAATGCATAAATGAGGCTCCAACACAGCACTGTCCACCAAATCAGACCAATTAGAAATTAAATTTGTTCCGATTAATACAATAACTAAAAAATACCATATTACTGCTCAATGCCATGATCTAAAAAGGAAACTTCACTCCCTGCAAGTCCTCCTCATCCTGGAGAATATAAATATCTGTGCAGTTACTGACACTTGGTTTAAAACCTCAAAGATCACCCAGCAGTGAAAAGCTGTAATGTCTTCCACACATGCAGACCAGCTCCTGCACAGGTAGGGTTTAAAGGTGAATACACCTCAAGACTGGTGAAACAGTATGACATACCTGAGATGCTCCACATCTAGTTTACCATAAGTAAAGTTCTATATCATATCCATGCAAATTATAGCCCCCCCCCCATGACCCAGGGAGCCCATATTGTGTACTTGAATGAACTGGAGACACTACCCACTCAACCTGACTTTAGCTATCTTAACATTAACTGGGAATCATACATGACCTGAAATATGCAGGCCAAGAGATTTCTGGACAGTTAGTCTGTACGTCCACCAGGGGCACAAATATTCTTTAACTGATCCTCACAAACATGGGTGTAAAGTCCTTGATCAGGTCGGATCACAAAGCTGTATCCTTTGAAATAAATATTAAGCCTGGGACCCCCAGCTAACCCCAGAACATTTAAAAACTATTCCAAGGTTAACTATCTCCTACTAAGTGATAGTCTTGCAAAATTTCCAAACCTCCCAAACCCTGAGAACACAGCTGCCAATGAAGAACTGTTCATAGAAACCCTCTACAGTCATGTAAAGAGCTGCATAGAGACAGCTGTACCTACCAGAAAAAAACATAGGACAACTTCCAAAAGCACTCTACCCTGGTGGAATTCCAGTATAAATAGGTTGTTTAATAAAAGAAAAAAAATCATATCCAGAAACAGGAAGGGCATTCCCCAAAATGGTAAAAATTCTCATCAATTTGAACAAGCAACACAGGACACTAATTAAGTCCACTAAAGTCAAATTTGAGATAACAATAGCCTCCCAAGCTAAGGACAACCATAAGGCTTTCTTCATTTACGTCTGCAGCCTTAAAGAAAACACCCAACAATGTGCTGAACTAATGGTGAATGGAATAACTTTTATAGAGCCAGAGGATATAGCAAATCTGATGGACTATACATTTAGCTCTAATTTTAGCCCAAGTCACCACCAGTCACCCACCCCACAAAAATACCTCCCACCATTTCTCCACCAACTATCACTAGGGAACAGGTCCTCACTGCTCTTTATAGAACCAAAAACACTATTTTGATGGGGCCTAATAATACCCCAGGATACCACCTGAAAAACATGAAACATGGCCTATCAGACCCACTAAAATCTCTGTTTAACTATAGCTTCCACAAAGACTTTGTGCCAAATGACTGCAGGACTGTAAAGGTTATCCCTCTAAACAAGGGGGGTGCTTGCACAGACCCAGTGAACTATAAACCAATGTCTGACAAGTCTCATACACAAGGCCATGGAAAGAATTATCAAAGATCTGATAAGACTCTGGTCCCTACCCAGTTCAGTTTTGTCAAAGGCAGGTCATGTGGCTTAACCTGACAGACTTCTTCCAGAAGTCACTAAAGCTAGGGATGAGAGAAAAACAGTGCACACTGCCTACCTCAACCTGGCCAATGCATTCAATACAATATATCACTCAGGCATTGTAGATAAACTTACAAAATTAGTCATAAACTCATATGTCACCTGGCTCACTGATAAGACACAAGAAGTTAGTATACAGGATTCCACCTCCACAAAGAGGCTGGTCACTAGCAGAGTCCCACAGGGATCAGTGCTGGGACCTCTACATTTTGGCATCTACTTCTCTGAAGTCAAGGCAAATGTCAAGAACCTCTGGCTGATAAAGTGTGCAGATGGCAGTATACTAGTTGTGGTCACTGAATCCCCTAAAGATACAGACATGCTTCAACAGGGCCTGAGACACACAGACAACTGTTGCCAGAGCCATAGACTAAAACTCAGTGTAAAAAATGCAGACTGCTACCCCAGGAAGTTATCACAATGATAATACACCCTTAAAAATAGACCAACTTGTCAGGGATCTGGGAATGTTTATTGACAGAAACCTGACCTTTGACCACCATGTGTCTACTGCGGAGAGAAAATCATTCTATGTTGCATAGCTTATAAGTAGGAGTATGGCATCTAGGTCCAATGAGATCATTGTTCCCCTGTACTCGGCTCTCATCAGACCAATAGTACAGTACAATACACCCCTTAACAATACCTGACCAGCTATTACTACAGCTTGAGAGACCACAGGTTCCTTACAAAAAAAAAAAAAAAAAAAAAAAACAGGGAGTAAGCACAAACTACCTAAAAGCCATATTCCTGAACTCAGTCTCCTACAAACTGCTGCATGATATCTCTGCCTAGCCTAAAAGGCATCCTCTGATCCCACACTGATGGATCTGTTTTACATCTGCAAAGCAAATAGCATCAGAAATATCTATTTTTAGGACCTGAATCTCATCTGTGATGTAAACAGGACATGTTGGAGGGACAAGTATGTGTCTCAAAGATTATCCCTTCTCTGAAATCGGAGTTCAACATCACATACTGTTATACAATGTTAGGAATACATTGAGTCATAAAGGTAATATTATAGAATTAACACATTAAGAGTCTCTGTATTTCAGTAGCAACATTTCAATGCTATCCCAACCACTAAATGTTTTAGTTTGATTTATAGTTCTTATTCTGATCACTTCTTTTTCACTTTTACATAGTACTGCTGTTAAATTTAAAAATTCTTTGAATGTAGAAAGTGAATTTGATTTCCAGTTTTCATAACAACTTTGCCAGCTACTGCCAGGAGACTCCAGAACATTTTTTTTTTGTTTGCTGTTTAGCTGTAGTATTGTTTTATAGTGATGATTTGCGATTCAAATGGGAGTTTGTTCAAATGTGTGAGTAGTTAACTGGACTGTTTCAGTTTTTTGAATGTTGATTTAAGTTGCAGTCAAGAAATGATAATTCATTCATATCTATCTATATATCCATATCTATACATATCTAACACACATGAACAACTGGTGCAAGAGCCATGGACTAAAACTCAATGTGAAAAAATGCATAATAGTACCATTTAGAATGACAGCCACCCCAGAATATTACCACAATGATAATACACCATTGTCAGATTGAGTACTAGGCAACCATTCTGCAGACCATAACAAGCTAAGCCAATAACTCATATTCAAAAGTTCCCACCTACTTCATGGAGGGCAGTATAAGATACACCAGGGGAGAATCTAAGGCTGTCTGTCCAATTGTCTTGATTTACCTTGAAGATGGTAAAGGTGCTACTCTGCTTGACATGCAGTAGAAGCTTGTTCCAGAGGTGAGGGATATTTATTTATTTATATTTGTTTACTAGGGTAGTGCACTGATATCGATGGACCATTTGCAGGCACAGCCTGGGATATATTAGGATATGAATCCATCATACCAACATGTCTTATTTGTTGATGAAGATTTAGTTCCTTTAACCTGGGATGTGAGGAGCAATTTCTCCTGTAAATGAATAGAAGGTTGAATAGGTTTGGTTCTTTTATGACTCAAAAGACTGGACACAAATCCCCATAGAGGAGTCAATAAGAAACTGAGTATAGATACAAGGCTGCCAGTCTATCCTGATAATTAAATTTTTTGACACCACTAATCTTTCTAGTTAGGAATCTGTGAAATCTCTCAAGCTGAGTTATGTGTTCAAACATTACATGCCAAAATGGATATTAGAGTCAAAAACGGGTCTGATGGGATATGAATAAAGGGGGATTAGTACTTCTTAGGATCTCAAGGAGATGCCTATAGAATTAAATGAGTCAGATGGAATGCTTTCCTAAGTATGCAGAGACATAATGGCCAAAATATAAGGAATTATCAATAAGAGTACCTGGACCCATTATGATAGTGTCTGACTGGAGAGTACCTGGACCCATTATGCTAGTGTCTGACTGGAGTGTACCTGGACCCATTATGATAGTGTCTGACTGGAGAATGCTTTCCTAAGTATGCAAAGACATAATGGCCAAAATATAAGGAATTATCAATAGGTGTACCTGGACCCATTATGATAGTGTCTGACTGTAGTGTACCTGGACCCATTATGATAGTGTCTGACTGGAGAGTGTTTCACCTGTATGGTATGGGAACATGTTTTGTTTCATTTACCGACTGGACTATGCTACATATTTTCACATATTAAGTTTGAGGCCATTCCCTTGCATCAATTGTTGACCTGGTCTATACCATGTTGGAGTAACTGTGAGTCCTTGGAAGATGGAATAAAAACTCCAAAATTACAGTCATTTGCAAACTTAGATAACCACAGGCCAGCACTGTTGACATGAAGGTCTGAGAAATAGATACCATACAGCAGAGAGTCCAACACTGTGCCCTGTGTTACACCACTGGCAACCTTTTGCTTTCATCATTGCCACCTGGAACTCTTAACTTCATGGTTTCAGTCAGACAACTAGTTAATTATCCACCACACAATGTAATAATTTATATTCAGATTTAAAAAACTGTCAATAATTGCATGCATAGGGAATAGTGCAAAAGCCTTTGCCAGGTTCAGATATGCTGCATGTAATCTGTAACCACTATCTATTTTCTCAGTGACATTTTCAAAGAAATTAACAAGGTTAAAAAGGCAACACCTTCTTTGACAAAGCCAAACTGATGAGAGACCAGAGATAACAAATTTTCAATAGTTCCATAGTGTTACATATGTGGCTGGTGAGACTCATGTGACTATACTTACTAGGGTCTGTGGTTGTGCCAGCCTTCTGTAATTGCATTACAATGACTGTTTTCCAGTCTTCAGGAATGTAACCAATGGAGAGGCATAAATTAAACAGATTAAGTAGGAGTATGGATACACCATATTTGGCAAGGGCAGTCAGGCAACCAGATATGTTATATATGGGCTTATGGATGAACTGTTCTTATCTTTTGAGATGGCTGACATGACTTTTTCCATAATAAGTGAAGAGAATGGTTGTGACCGAGGAATTTGTGGAACATTGATAACTGTGGATGGAGTAAAGTTTGCACTAAATTGGTCAGCTGGGATATTAAGAATTACAAAAAAATGTGCAGAAGGAACACCAAGACTCTACTACAAAAAATTATTCTAGATTAATTACTTTTGTCTACTACAGACTTCATCAGAATCTAAAATTTGCTGGGTAGTCACAGTCACATTTAACATGCAGATGCAAAGACAATATAAAAGGTATAGAAAACAATATTCGAACCATACATCAATGACTTTAATTAAAACCATAAAACATAAGATAATAAAGCAAGGGGGAATTTCAAGAAATAGACAGAGACTGGGATTTTGGATGCAGATCCTTAAGGAGAATAATAACAACCATACAGAATATTATATTCATAAAGTAGCTGAATGTATTCTAAGAAATAAGTTAATATCAGAATGGAGAAAGTATATTTTTGCCAAAAGGGATGACTGCAAGTAGGGGTACAGAAACATACCTCTCAACCTGGAAACATTAAAAATCTGGACAAGGCCCATGAAAAATAGGTACAAATCTGTACGATGATTAACATAAAATTTGCATACATAATTATGTAACCTCGCCCACTCCAATGGCATTGAGGGATACCAACTTTCAAATGCAAACTGAAGAACAGACAACCAAAATATGGCACCATAGTCCCCTGCAGCCATGCCAATGTCCCATTGCCTGGCTATTTCGCCCATTTACCATAAACACTAATGTGGGCATACTGCTTTACTAATACAATGATTATTTGGATTTTATTTTTACATTTTACAGCCCAATGCACAAACACCAATAGACATCTGCTAAATAAAACACCACAATGAAAATAGACTTAGCATTAAAACATCTCTGCCCTTGAAACTCGCATTCATTGAAACAGCATTGAAACCCACACCACATTCAAAGAAAATGCATTTGGCCAGTGGTGGATAAAGTTTACCTTTGGGCTGTTTTCAAATCATTGGCCCCTTGCACACAAAACAAAAAACATACATGTTTTCTTTGATACACCTTCCTGACTTTATTAAATTGTATTCCTTGTATAATACAGCACACTTGTTAGACAGAGTGCATTTTACATTTATTGTTTGAACATTTTTCCAGTAGGCTGTAGGCAATGAAACAAAATGCATGAACCAATAATGACAAAACTGCCCAATTCAGAACATTTCCATCATAAATGTTTACTTCCAGTATGTCCACACCCACACTAAATAGAATGACAGTAGTGTAAGCCATAGGCATCTTGCACAGCTTCTCGCACTTATTTTTAATTTCATTTTTTTTTTGGGGGGGGTACAAAAGGCCAAAAACCAGGGACACATTTTAAACATTGCTTGTATAATTTTGGAAAGTTACTATAATAAAATGTTGTGTTACCACCATGCATTTCACTGGCTCAAACCTAGGATCCTGTTCACTACAGTCAGAGCAACATACCACTATGCCAAATCAGTAGTTTCATGAAAGACAGGAAGACTGAAACTTAAATGGCTATCATTTAGTGAATTCAGGTCTCACTTCTCATCATAGCTCTCAACCTCTTTGCACAAAAAACCTGGACAAAGCCAATAATGGGGGAAAAGAAATCCAGTTCTCACTTCTCACCATAGCTATCTCAACGCTTAGTACAAAAAACCTCGACAAAGCCAATAATGGGGGGAATACAGCCCCATAATAGGGACAAATTTAAAATACTGATCTTATAAATAAATATAAGAATAAAAGGTTTTGTATTACCATTTATTTTCTGAAGAATATGAAGTCTGAAATTCAAATTCCTGTCATTATTTAATGAATTCAATCCTGCACTGCAGTGATTTTCCACAAAAATCCTGAAAACCACAGATTTTATGAGGAACAGTCTGAGATGAAAAATTATGAGGAACAAATTTACAAGTGGTGGCGGCTTTTTACCCTGTACCCAAGGTACAGGGTTTGAGTCTGAGTACATCTAGCCACCAGGTGTATTGCAATGGGCACACACACACACACACACACACACACACACACACACACACACACACACACACACACACACACACACACACACACACACACACACCTTATAATTTAAGGAAACATATAATTTAAGCAGCTTATCTTCCTATATACCCTGTTCTAGAAATCTGTTGTAAAAAAAATATAAGATAAATATAAAAATACCTGGTTGTGGGCCACTTAAAAATGTAATTAATTATCTGCATAAATAATATTACTTCTACTATTATTTATAATAATAATAATAATTTGTAATGTGATTTCACTGATAATCTGGTCTCTGAAATTCAAGATGCAAGCACCGTCTAGCTAGATGAAACCATAAGAGCATCCTGAAAGTAAAATTATTTATTTATTTTATTTATTTTACATTTGTTAACCGGGAGAGTCCAACTGGATATATGTCCATTTTCAGCAGAGGCCAGGGGAGAAAAGCTCCACATGTGCAAAAAAGTTACAATCAATATTCATGGCTACATTGAAAATTTAATAATGTAAAATTTAAAAAAATAAGTGATTATATATATATATATATACATGTTAACATTGCAATTTAACATTTTTGTAGGTTTATAGCATGAAATATGTAAAGAAAGCATTACACAGCATTGCAGTGTATAGAATGACATTTTACACAGATCGATGTTAAGGATGACAATCAGGAGATAACGGTGGTTAGTTAAGAAGTGAAGTTGTTAGAAATTAGATGTAGAAGGGTTAAAGACGTAGCCTTAGAATGGCTAGTATAGCAAGTTATAATAGAAGGGTCAGAAACATAGCCTTAGAATGGCTTGGATAGCAAGTTACCATCCTTATAATATAGGTAGGTTCAAAGGTTCATAGGTAGATACTAGGCTATCCGCCCTAGGGCATTTATAAGCCTAGCCAGAGTGTATTTGGCTTCCGCCTCCCTATTAGATTAGCCTACTGTGCCTCTGTAAAGTAGGTCACAGAAGGTAACCTTTTAAGATTAGTTTACTGTGCCTCTGTCTAGCAGGGACACAGGAGAGATCCCAGGGGAGAATTTGCAATTTCCCATCCACGCGTCCAAATTTCGCTTGAAGAGGGTCAGCGAGGGGCTATGTCTAACATGAATTGGGATTCTATTCCAGAGTGAGGGGAGCCTCTGGGAAATGAATCTGGCCCTCCAGCATGTCCTATTTATTTTTGTGCTGAGGTTTAGGTCCCTGGAGCATGTAACTCTAAGGGACTTGGATTTTTTGAGGTGGAGCATGTCCATTAATTCTGGGTTTGACATGGCTTTGTACATCAGGCATAGATCGCCTCTGAGTAGGCGGTAAGCAACTGAGTAGAGCTGGAGTTTCTTTAGTCGAGCTGCATAGGACATCTGTTTGTAGCCCACAATCCTCTTGCTGAGGTACTTTTGGGGTCTCTCCAGTTGCTGCAGGTGTCGGGTAAGGTACATCCCAAAAGGGGCATTGTATTAAATTATGGGCCTGATGAGTGACGAGTAGAGGGGCACAATGACCTCACTTGATCTAGATGCGAACCCTTTCGTGATAAGTTGGGTATATAGAAGGTCTTTCTAACCACTTTGGCAACTTGATTATCAAAGGAGAGATTACTATCTACGTTGGTCCCCAAATCTCTAATTATTTCTTCCGTACTTAATGGATTACCACCTATGTGGTAATTTGTGGGCACCTTGTTTTTCCCAAAGGGGATGACTATGCACTTTTTAGCATTTAGCTTGAGGCCGTGGCTCTGGCACCAAGCATCCATCTCTGTGAGACCCTTTTGGAGGATGCTTGTGTCAGCTGGATATTCGATTATGGCCCCCAGTTTCAGTCATCTGCGAACTTTGTCAGCCATAATCCCCCCGTGTTAGCCTGAACCTCAGAGAAGTATATACCGAACAAGAGAGGTCCCAGAACTGAGCCCTGCATGATGCCACTTGTAACTGGTTTGGATTCGGACATGGCACCTGCGATTCTGACCATGTGGGTTCTATCTCTGAGCCAGTTTGCAACCCATCTTGTGATATAGGGGTTGATATTTAAGCTGGTAAACTTATTTATGATGCCCGAGTGGGGTATTGTGTCGAAGGCTTTTGCGAGGTTCAGGTAGGCTGTGTGGACTACTTTGCCCTCATCTATGGCTTTGGTAACTGTTTCAAAGAAATCAACTAGGTTTAAGAGGCAAGATCTGCCCTTAACAAAGCTGAATTGGGTAGGGTCCAGTGTCTGGAGGCTCCCAATGTCTTTGTTTATGAGTTCCATGACAATATGCTCCATAGCTTTACAGACCAGACTAGTCAGGCTTATGGGGCAATAGTTTCTGGGGTCTGTTGTGGCACCACCTTTGTGGAGTGGGACCACTGTAGCTGTACGCCATTCTTTGGGTACATATCCTGTAGTAAGGCTAAGTTTAAACAGTGAATTAATGTGAGGGTTCAGTTCTTCTTGGAGCTCATGTAAGACACAGCCTGGGACACCGTCCGGTCCCATAGATGCTGCGTTTTTTGCTTTGGAGAGGGCAGCTTTCACCTGTGCATCTGTGATGTCAGGGAGGTTACATTCAGTTGGGATAGGCATTTGCTCCTTTGGGGGGGAAGGGGGGGAGACGTTTGTGCTGAATCTGTCTGCCAGGATGTTGGCTATGTCTGTAGGTTCGGTATATTTTGTACCGTTATGCAACAATTCAGAGCATATCTGGGAGTTTCCACCCATGTTCCTGACATAACTAAAGAAGGCCTTGTGATTATCTTTAGTGTCTAGGGCAATTTTTCTTTCGAAACTGGCCTTTGATGATTTAATGAGGGTCAAAGTTTCTTGCTAATACTGAACAGAGATGCCTTCCCTTTTTGGGATTTTGCTCTGTCATGTAGTAGCTTCCTCCTTCTGTTGTATAGCTTATTTATGGCCGGGGTCCACCAGACTGGTCTCCTGTTTGTGGAGGAGTGAGTCTTGGTTTTATTTGGGATAGCATGATCCATGCATTCCTGCAGGTGCTCATAGAATGCATTTGTAAAGGATTCTGCGGATTGGGCTGTATTATCCTCTGGCCCAGGGGCTTTGAAGGATTCCACCTCAGTCTTGAGAAGTGCAAAGTTGGCTTTTGAGAAATTCTTTACAGTGATTTCCTTGACTGGCGGTGGGGACGGGATATGGATGTCCTGGGAAATTTGTTTATGGTCTGATCTTACCAATGAGGGGTTTAACTCTGGTGTAGAACATAGAGTCCCCATGTTGGTGATGACCAGGTCCAATATGTTGTTCCCTCTTGTGGGAGTGGTGACCAGTTGTTCCATTGCGTTAGAGTTTATAAATTCAAGGAACCGTTGGGTGAGGGTGTTTGGGCTTGAGTAGTTTTCCCAGTCAATGTTTGGGTAGTTGAAGTCACCCAATAACATAGTGTTTGGAGAGACCTTCATATTCTCCAGTGTTCTCAGGAATGCCAAGTGGGGTTCCTGTAATAGGGAGGGTGTTCTGTAGCAGGCTACAAACTGAAAGGCAGTTTTGCCCACTGTTAGTTGCACATGGATGGTTTCTGATGCTTCATGCAGTGCCACTAACCTGGAGGTGTAGGTATCTTTGATGAATATAGATACTCCCCCTCCTTTTGTGCTTCGGTCCGAGTTTTGGGGCCGAAACGCATGGTATGAGTTATAACCTGGTAGTGCTGGGGTGCTCTCAGGAGCCTTGAGCCAGGTTTCTCTTACTGCACAGACATCGATTTTCTCCATACTGAGGAGAGCCTCAAGTGCGTGCATCTTGAGGTTTAGACTTCTGGCATTGAGTAGCATTACCTTTAGTTTTTTTATCCTTGGGTTGTCTATGGAGGTGGGTTTGTCCTTTGAGCCTTGCCTAAAAAAGGCACTATGGGGGTGGCAAGATCCTTGGCCAGTATACAAAAGCCTAAGGGTGACAGATGCAAGCCGTCCCTAGCGAAGCAACGTGGCTTGTCGAGCATTTCATCCCAGGCTGACAGACACTGGATCCCCTTTGAATGACACCAATACTTTAGCCAATTGTTGAAACTGATCATTTTCTCTTTATACTGTGGCATCATTCTTGGTGAGGGCAAGATGCTACTCAAGGTCAGGGTCATACCAGCCTGGGATACATGGTCAGAGAGCTCCTCTATGTCTCTTTTCATGTAGTCCAGGGAGGTACATCTCAGGTCATTCACACCAGCATGGACAATGATGGAGTCATACTTGTACTTGCTTTGGAGTGACCTGAGTGCTTGCATTTTGTGGTGGATCCTGGCACCCAACAGGCAGCTTACAGTGACCTTCTCCTTGTTCAGTCTGGTGAATGGGACGTCAGTGTGCCGGACAATAGAGTCCCCTATAACAAGTGTATTTGGTGTGTTGTTTGGCCTTAAGGGCTGTGACTGTGAGGCACACTGATTTTGTGAGATATGTGATTCATGGGTATTGTTGAGGGGTGGCTGTTGCTTGGATATCTGCTTAGGAGGTCTTTGCTGTTTAGGCAGATTTTTATTTAGAGCCTCTGAGTATGTTTTTGTGTGTTTATGTGTTGGGTATGCAGATGCAATAGGTCTGTGTGAGACTGCATTTGTGGTGTGGGTGGTTACCTTTTCCTCCTGACTGACTGTGCCAGTCTTGGGTTGAGAGAGCTCTGCCTCCAGTTTGGCTGTGTAACTGCATCTCTCACATGTATTAGAGTTTGTTGGAAGGAGGAGGGGGTTGTCTGTGTACATAAGGCAATTGTAACATTGCCTCAAAATTCCCAGATTCACGAGCTGGACTGCAGAGTAACCTTGAAACTGACCCATGGACATACCAGATTAGTATAGGGAACTGTTTTTTTACTGATCAGATTAGGGAAGGGAACTGATTTTTCACTTGATCAGGAAGGACCAATCGGGAGTCTAATACTTATGAGAAGTCAAGGAGGGTGTAGTGCTTTAGTTAGTGTTTCCTTATAAGAGCTGAGCAAGTGCAGGGCTTTAGAAAGAGAATAGAGTGATTACATTGAGAGTTTGAACAGTTCTAAGGGAAAAAGTGAAGAGCAGACTTTGTGGAGCCTGGAATAGTTTAAACCTGTTTAGGCGGCACTGCCCGACGCTGCTCAGTGCGCAAAACCGTGCAAAAAGAGAGTTATAGGGTTTTAAGAGAGAGAGATCAAGGAGTTTAGAATTGACCCAAAATGGCCAGTAAAACTACAGCGTCTAGGTAGTAACCACTCCTCCAGGGACAGACAGGCTGTTCAGTGTTAACCACTCCCACTGGTGAACACAGAGACTTCCCTTGTTCTAAAGGCTGTTGAGAAGTGTTTATAGTCTGGGTAAGGAAGGTTTAGAAAGTTTATACATATAGGTTAAGGAAGTTATTATTATTGGGTATTTCACCTATTTGAGTTGTGTTTATATTGGGTTAGTCTGAGTTTAGACAAGGACATAGCCAATGCCTGTTTAGGTGTTTCTTTAGGGACATCTTGAATTGGGGTAAGGAAGATGTAGTGGTAAGATCTGGGGGGAGTGAGTTCCATTTCTTTCCAGCAGAGTTGGAGAATAATGATTCTCCGGCTGAGTTGTTGGCTTTGGCAGATTGTACTTGTATTTTGTTGGATGAGCGGAGGGATACTAGGTTGCTGTAGGGGGTGATAATATTGGTAAGAATGGGTGCACTGTTAGGTTGGTAGAGGATTTTATGAATAACTATGAGTTGGTTATACTGGACTTGATTGGGTAGTTCTAGCCAATCTAGTGTTTAAAGATTTTGACAGTGATGGGTTCTGTAGGCTGTGCCTGTGGCGAATCTAGCTACATTGTTATAGCAACTAGTAAATTTGTTAAGGTTTGCTTTGCTTAGGTTTACGAGGATGGGTGAGGCATAGAGAAGGGTCAATAGGAGATGTGTTTGAGCTATGGCTGTTCTGGCAGGTGGGGTTAGGAATTGTTTAATCCTATACAAAGAGCCTAGTTTTTTGTTAACTGTTTTGATGGTTTTGTCTATATGAGCGTGATACCTTAGATTATTATCAGTGATTACACCAAGAAGTTTTGTGCACGGTTCTGGAGAGATTATGGTGCCATTGTTAGATGAGATAGTAATATTTGGTGATGTGAATTTACGGGTAGGGGAGAAAAGTAGTAGTTTTGTTTTATTTGAGTTCAATAGCAGATGGTGACTATTGAGCCAGTCTTCTACTTTGTTGAAGGTGATTTGGGATAGAGATTGTAGTTCTGAGTGTCCATAATACGTGTGTTCTTCCATCAGCAGGTAAGTGGAAGGAACCCAGTTACTTTACTAGGTTGTCAGGCAGATTTTTTTAGTGTGTCTAGGATTAGGTGGTGGTTAACCATATTGAATGCTTTGGATAGGTCAAGAAAGAGGGCTGAGGAGAGCTTGTTGTGATTATGGTTTTGATTTATTGTGTGAGAGAAGGAGAGAAGAGCTGTGGTGGTACTATGGGCAGGTCTAAATCTGTGTTGGGGTGAGGCTAGGAGAGTGTTTTGGATAAGGTGAGTTAGAATTTGCTTATGTATACATTTTTCCATTATTTTGGCTAAGGGAGTTAGGATGGCTATAGGTCTATAGTTTGAGAGTTCAGTTGAGTTGCCCCCTTTGTGAAGTGGAATAATGTGGGAGAGTTTCCAGATGAAGGGGACATAGGATTTGTGGATAGTACCATTGATTAGGATGGAGATAGGGTATGTTATTTCATTAGCGGCCTTTTGTAGAAATTCGGCAGGGAGTAAGTCTGCTACCAGTGTGATGGGTTTCTGTTTCTTAAGTAGGGATTTAATATAGTCTGTGGGGATAGGATCAAATTTGAAGGAAAGTAAATGTTCTGGAGTGGGTGAGGTAGTGTTGGAGGTGTTGGGAGATAGATTTTTAGCTGGGGACTGGACTGTTTCTGTAAAGAAAGTATTAAAGGTCTTTGCTACACTTTTAGCAGGTAGATGTAGGGTAGTTGAGGTGGTGGGGTTTGAGGATATACCTGGATGGAGCAGTTTATTAAGGCCTGACCAGAATTTTTGTGGTTGATTTTGGTGCTTTTTCTGTAAATTGAAATAATAGATTTATTTATCTAACATAGTGGATTTTTTGCCTCATTTCTCAATTGTTTGTATCTAATGTGGTCTTGTGGAGATTTGCTGGATCTCCAGGAGGCCCATGCTGTGTTTCTAGCAATAAGTTTTTGTCTAGTACCTTTAGTTAGCCATGGAATTATTTTGTTTTTGGTTCTGATAGTTCGTTTGGGAGCATGCCTGTCTACGATGGCTAGGAATTTAGCATTGAAGTCTGAGACTGCTTCATCAAGGGGAAGTAGTTTCAGATTGGAGCATTTGCATGAGTTAAGTTCGGCCTGGAAATTGGTCAGGTTAAAGTTTTTTGTGTTTCTAATGGTTTTAAAGGTGGTTTGGTGAGGCATATCATTCCTTTTTCTGATTATATAGGTTAGGAAGTGGCCACTCATGTCCTCAGGTAGGGTGCCTGATTTATATAACTGGGGTTCGTTGTTTATTAATATCCAATCTAGGATACTTTCTTTATTGTTGGGCTTATTGATTCTGGTAGGGGAAGTTATAATCTGGGAGAAGCCTTGTAAATTAATATGGGTGATGGGGAAGTTTGATGAACAGGTTTTCCAGTCGATATTGAAGTCTCCAAGAATAATAGTTTCTTGGGGGTGGTTAGTGGACAGCCATTGGAGGGTACTTTCTATGGTGTCTATGTTGTCACCTAGGGGAATGTAGATACATGCTATGTTTATAGCTTTGTGTTTGTTAAGCTTGACTTTTGTGATGAGGGTTTCAGAGTTGCTAGTTATCAGGCTCTGTGAGGTACTAATAGTGGATACTTCTAGAGTGGATTTATACATGATGGCTACTCCACCACCTTTCCTACCTTGCTGGTCAAGTCGTATTATATTGTAGTTGGAGGGTAGAATCTCATTATCAGGGATAATGGGTTTGAGTCAGGTTTCTGTAAGGCATAATAGGTCAGGAGAGTGCATGTCCAGGAGAGCATGCAGATAGTGAATCTTATTCTTTATACTTCTGATGTTTAGGTGACAGATTAGTAATGAATTAGGGGCATTATATGAGCTCCATGGGTTGGTGACAGTGCCCTTAGTGGAGTTAGTGGTATCAGGTACGTTTGGGCCTGGGTTAGGGTGGATATCGCCATCGGCTATAAGGTTTGGTAGTGACTTCCTTATTAGTTTGTGGATTTTTAGTAGGAGTTGGTGGTAGTATTTAGTGCTAGGGTTTATATAGGTAGCTCGTATGGGATGAAGAGCCAAAGGAAGGTAAATTTCAGGGCAGGTTAGGTTGGAAACAGTCAGCTATATAGATAGCAGGGCAAGTAGCCAGAGTACACAGAGGGAGAGTATAGGCTGAAAGGACTAGAGGTGGGGAAGCAGATATGGTTGTGGGGGAGAGGGGTAGAAAGTAGAAGTAAGGAGTAAAATACACTAGATGGTTGATCTGGAGCTACTCGTAAGGCAGGGGATATTAAGTGGAATCAGGCCGTTATCTAGTGGCCAAATCTTGTAAGTACAGCAAAGTTCCTTGTAGAGCCCGAGGCTGGAAAGCCTATGAAATGTGGCTTTATCGTGGCTTGGAGAAGGGCATAGAAGGCTGGATAAGTGGGTACAGAGATAGGGAAGGGTAGCTGCTGCTTTATCTCAGTTAGAGCAAGTTCTAACCAGCTACCAGGGTTGTGGGACTAGCTTCTAAGTTTAACAAAATTCAACAGTAAACAGACATACTTTGGTATAAATTCCCTTGGAACTGCAGAGGTAATTCTTTCAGGGGGTAGGTTTAGCAGGACCTTGGCAGTATAAACCTGGCTTCTTTACCACGTCCAGTAGGTTGAAATTTACCTTCTGCATAGGGCAGGGAGGCATTATTTTTAGATTTGTCCAGAATATTTAAAACTGTTTTCTACTCGCTATGCATTTTGCTGGAGGAGCTCGGGTGAATCCTGGCCATCCAAGGTTCTTCTCTTGGCTCTTGATGTTCCTCTGGAGGTCTTTCCAGATGTTTCCCTGGAAGACTCAGGGATTTTTTTTTGGATGGTCCAGCTAAAGACCCAAATGATTCAGTTCTTCCACGGTTCACTGTCATCAACCACCAAATTAGTCTGGAATACAGACTGAAGTATCTGCTGAGTTTGAAATCAAGTAAGTGATTAATGTCAGGATCCAAAGTGTTCTGCATAGTATATAAACCTCATAAAATATTGAGCCTACAATAGCCCTTCACTCTGCATTGAAGGTCATAGCTGTTAATTTAGAAAAAGTTGAAATAAGACACATTGTTGCTGTACTATGCAGCTAGGTTAACGCTTTAATAAGGAATAGCAGAATCTTTGGCATAAAAAATAAAATCAGTGCTTTTATGTATCAACCTAAGTTTATTTTTAATATTCAATCTATTATACAAAGCATAAAATACATAGTACATCTTTTGCATTAAACTATACAGTTCAGTGTACAGACTTTGAGGTAAGTCTGCTGTCTATAAACAGTCCGTTCATACTTCCCCAGATATGATGTTTAATGCAAGACAGTTTAAAAAAGACTAGTCTTTTCATAGCTGGTAACCAGCTTAGATTAGCTCTCAGTGTGTACTTGTAAATAAAGCATAAAGTGAGCGCCACCCTAAAACAATGGATTACGCAAAATTAACATAGTAGGAACCAAAGTATGTTGTACAACATGTATTTTCAACAGCCACAATGTTCCTTATAGGATTCATTCTTTTGTTCCCTGACTGCACACTTAATTCCCTTCATATTTATCAGGCAGATGAAGTTACCGTAGTACTTGGTGAGTGCAGTATAAAGAAATTAATTTAAACTAATTCTGGATGACAGGATGGACGCACACATATACACACACACACATACGCGCGCACGCACACACACACACACACACACACACACACACACACACACACACACACACACACACACACACACACACACACACACACACTTTCTGAACATCAGCTTACTCACCAGCCAGAGCCTTCTAAGCAATCCATTCCGTTCTGAACATCAGTGTGCCGACTTCTAAATACAAATACATCCTTGCCATTCTTTCCAATGCAGTCTAAGCCTTCTAAATAAAAATAAGTCCTTGCCATTCTTTCTGGCTGGTTCGTACCCACTCTCAAAGCAATTAAACCAGCCAGAAACCCGGAAATATGTGCGCTGCGAGTTCAATTGCGACAGGCTGGTAGCACTGACGAGCTGATGTCATCGTGCACATGATGACGTCAGCTAAAGCACAAAAAATAAAAAATAAACAAAGTAAAAAAAAGAAAAAAATAAAGAAAAAAAAATCAAAAATGAAGGGGTGCCACTCGGGAATCGTGGCACTCCATTATTTGGACCCCAAAACTCGATAAAAACCGAGTAATTCGGGACAGTTGGAGGGTATGTACAGAAAATAGATAAGAGGAGACTAGATTTTACTGGAGAAACCTAGCAAAGGAACCAAGATACTGGGAGCAAGTAACTCAAGCAGGAAAGGTAATAAAGTGGAATGAGGCCAAGAGACATTTGAATGCAGGCTAGACACTGACTGCTCTACCAGGCCTTGGTCTCAGAATACAGGTAAAGAGAAAGGGATAGGGGAATTTTAAGTGAAAAACCTGCTCTGGTAGAGTTTTTAGTTGAATCTAGAACAAGAGTAGCTGTTAAAAAAGGATAATTTATAGGGCATATAATATATTGCATGATAACTATAAGGATCAATCAGAGGAGGTTAGAAAAGATTGAGAAGAAAGACTGGAAAAGTGATTTACAAGAAAACAATGGAAAGACGTGTATGGCTCCCATTTATGCAATCAAGTCTAGAAGGTTATATATCTTTGCTTGGAAGTGTTTGCATAGGTATTTTTATACCCCACCCAGACTTCAAAGAATTTTTCTGCAGGTAGGTAGCAAATGTAGGAGGTGTGATGGAGAAGAAAGAGATAATTAGGAATAATTAGGAACATATGTTTTGAGAGTGTAAGGAGTTGGCAGAATTTAGAAATTCCCTACAGAGTATTCTGTCAGAAATACTGGGTGAGCAAGTGGCTGTAAGTAAGGAAATTATTATTTTGAGCTGGGATATAGGACCTGAATTGCCTAGACATTGTAAGACCTTATTAAGTATAATTATGTTGGCTGCCAAAAAGGCTATTACTAGAAAATGGAAATCAAAGTCTACACCAACTCTACCTGAAGTACTGAATGTTATAAAAGAGATAAAATAACTAGAAGATAGATCTTTAGAAAACAGAAGAAGCAAATTATATAGAAGTAAATGGAAATTGTGGGAACAATAAATGTATAATAATGTTCAGAAGCTGGAGGAGTGAGGTTTAAGGGAAGGCAGGAATTCAGCATTTTTTGTAATGTTGGACTGATGATAGTAGTAAAGAAAATATATGCAAAGTATATTGTATTTTAATGGGAAAATTGTTAAATGGTTTGTTTTTTTTCTGTTAATGTATGGTTGCATATTTCTTAAGTGATAATTTAATAAAACTGTTTAAAAAACATAAGAATGTCTTACATGCAAAATATTCTGTTGGCAGAAATCTGCAGCTCTTAGTTTAGCTGCCTTAATTACCAAGTATTTTATTCATCCTTGGGGGGGTGTCAGTTCCTTATTTAAGTTGTCTTTATCATTTTCAATTATCTAGTACTTCTTCCCATAACCCTCTAGATTTTTTTTCTAAAACCAGAAATTTAAGCAACCTGAATCCTTTGCATATAGAAGCATGTTTACTTAAAGCACTGTTAGTGCCACTGTTCTTAATATCATAAACGTGTTCATAAATATGTTTTCTTAAGGGTCATTCCAACTTTCCAACATAAAAGGCTTGGCAGAAGGCACATTTCGCTAACTAAACTAAACTCCTGAACCCGCAGTTGAAAAATTCCTTAACCCTCATATTACCAAACCCCTCAATATTCAAGGATACTTCTTCCAGTTTAAACTTTCACTGATTTCAAGAACCACATTTCCTGATACCTAAGTTCTACCTCTAGATAGGTTTAAAATGTTTATTTCACTCAAATATATTTTTTAAATTGTAAACCCTTTTGTACACAAATATGGATGTATTTCCAACTACTTATGCAATTTTGGGGAAATGTTGAAATATACACCATATTTGGTAATAATAATTTTAATAATGTTGGTCTGAGAATTATACCTTAAAATCATTGTTGTATTGCAAGTCTCCCTTTTTCCCTCCCTTTTCACAGCCATAACACCCTTTGTGAGCAATCATTTGTGAAAGCCAATACTTCTTTTGCTCCTTTTGTTAAAAACATTGTTAAATATTGTCTGCAAATACTTGAGAGCCTCACTTACCAAGCATGTCTTTGATTTTTGTGGTCTCATGAATAAAATCATCTATACCTGAAATAATCCTCGCCAAATGTACAAACTGCCCTTTCAGTAAGCCACTTCTTTTGATATAAAAGATGACCATGATTGCAGTATAAAAATGGAGTTAAAGTAAGTAGATTTTCTAGTCTGGCAGTTGGTGCAGATTATGGTTGCAAACTTAAGTTCCTGTGTAACAGGGTTTGATTCCCCTCAACCCTCATATGCTTCCTGTGTGACCATGAGCAAGGCACTTAACTGGGCAGTACTTCCTGGTTGCTCCTGAAAAAGCATTGCGTATCCAGTGGTCCTATCTAGTTAACAAATAAAATTGTTATTATATATATGTATTGGGTATAAATTGTGTGTTACTAAAATCCTTAGAGATGGAAACATACAAATAATGCTTTTCCTCATTAAAATAATGAAGAGCAAACTGAAGAAAGTGGGTGGAAGTTTCTAAGTAATTTAACAATTGAGTGGTTTGTCTTCAGTATGGATTCATCAAATACAAACAAATAAAATTCTAAAGTATGCATTCCAGTATCCTTCAAATGGGGAATTAAATACATACCTGATTTCTTTTATTTTGTCACCTGTTTGTTGCTGTTCAAGGTATGATAGTTATTTCCTTTGGGTCATAATGGGCAAAAATTATTGTGGACTAGCTCTGAACATTTTTGGGTATGAGTTCTTAACCTTCTGTAATAGTTAAAGAAAGATTTGTAGTTATTGTTGGTTTTAGGAGATATTTAAGTTCATATTTGACTTTAACCTTCCCAATTGTTCCCTTAAGCTCTTTACTGGTTTGCTGACGTGTGCACTTAAGATAAGTACAATGAGACCTCTTATAAGCATTAAGTAATTTCTTTCTCTTGTTATATAACTTATTTATACAGATATTCTACCACAAGGGATTGTTTTTAAATTTCTCTGTATATTTGGAGAAAACAGGGACTGCCTTATAAATACAGCTATTTAAGTGAGAGTAAAGGTTAGATGCATAGGATCATAGAAAGTTACTAGGCTATTGGCCCTGAGGCCCTTACAAGCCTAGCCAAGAATTTATCCCATGTTCTGACAAGTCAGCATCTGATACACCTGTCCAGCAGAGTTACAGGTGGAATCCCAGGGGTGTATTTTCTGTTCACCATCCAGTTATCCAGGTTGCACTTAAAAAAGAATAACGAGGTCCTCTGCTTGACATGGAGAGGGAGTCTATTCCACAGAAGGGGAAGTCTCTGGGACACAAATCTGTCCCGCCAACAAGTCCTATTGATGTCACAGACTAGGTTGAGGTCATGTGTGTGGGTTACTCGAGTGGAGCTTGACTTGCAAATATGCAGCAATCCCATCAAGGTGGGATCTGAGATTGCTTTGTATGCCAGACAGAGGTCACGTCTGAGGAGTCTGTATGAGACTGAGTAGAGGGACAGAGCTTTTAGCCTATTTGTGTAGGGTAGATGTTTGAGGCCCTAGATTCCCCTGGTGAGGAAACTTTGAGGTCTCTCCAGCTGCTGCATGTGCCTTGTGAGGTACATTCCAAAAGGGGCATTATACTCAATAATGGGTCTTATAAGGGAAGAATACAGGGATGTTATGACCTCCTTGTCCCTGGATGAGATACCCTTCTTAATGAGGTGGGCCATGTAGAAAGCTTTCTGTACAACAAAGGCAATATGGTGGTCAAACGTCAGGTTGCAATCAACCTGGGTGCCAAAGTCTCTCATAACTGATTGTGTGCTTAGGACCTTGTTATTAATGTGATAATTTGTGGGGATGTCACTCTCCCCAAATGTTGATGATGATGAATTGTTTGGCATTCTGTTCAACAACATGTTTCTGGCACCAGTCATTTGTTTGGGTGAGACCCTCTTGGAGGATGTCTACATCACTAGGGGAATTGATGACAGAGCCCAGCTTGCAGTCATCTGCAAACATGGTCAGCCATAGCCTACTGGTTTTAGCCTGCACTTCAGAAAAGTATATCCCAAATAACAGAGGCCCCAAGACTGATCCCTGGGGTATGTCACTTGCTATGGGTCTACTGCTGGAGGTGGATTCTCCTATTTTGACTAGGTGGGTTTTATCAGTGAGCCAGTTTGCTACCCATCTAGTAACATATGGGTTAATACCTAGTTGAGAGACTGTATCTATTGTACCTGAGTGGAGAAGAGTATTGAAGGCCAGGTCAAGGTAGGTGGTGTGTGCCATCTTCCCCTCGCCCATGGCTTTGGTAACTGTCTCAAAAATTTGACCAAATTTAACAGGTATGACCTCCCCTTGACAAAACCACACTGTGTGGGATCGAGTGTTTGGAGGTTAACAATGTCCTTGTTATTGAGGTCCATTATAATCCATTTCATGGCCTTGCAGATCAGGCAAGTTAGGTTGATGTGTCTATAATTTCCTGGATTGGTGGATGCTCTACCTTTGTGCAAAGGGATGACAGTTGCTGTCCTCCATTCAGCCGGGACAAAGCTGGTACTCAGGCTTTGATTGAATATGATGCCTAATGGTGTGGCAAGTTCTTGCCTGAGTTCATGTAGGATGCAGCCTGGGATGTTATTGGGTCTCATGGAGGCTGTATTTTTTGCTTTTGAGAGGCCAGTGATGACTCATTCCCTAGAGATAAGGAGAGGGGGGCAGGTGATGGGGATTTCTTGATTTACTGATGGGGCGAGAGAGGGATGAAGTTTCCACTGAACCTGTCTGCCAGCAGGTTGGCTATATCTACGGCAATTGTGTATGTGGTGTACTTGACCATCTGTTCTGAGCAGATCTGAGTGCATCCTTTGAGATTGCGGAAATATGTGAAAAAGGCCTTATGATTGTCTTTAGTAGATGTGGTCAGTTTAGACTCGAAGTCTGCTTTGGAGCATTTCACTAGTGCTCTCATTTGCTTGTTCAGGCTAAGGAGAGATTGCTTCCAATTAGGCACCTGCTCCTTCTTGGTCCTGGACAGCAATTTTTTCCTTTTATTATAGAGTTTATTTATTGCAGATATCCACCAGGCAGGTTTACTCTTCCTTGAGGAGGAAGATTTTGTCCTGTTGGGCATTCCTGATTCTGTGCAGCTATATAAATGCTTCTATAGTACTTTGATGTAGGTTTGGACATTTGTGCCAGTTCCTATGGGGGGGTGGCTGTGAAACTGTTTATACCTTCCATCAGGAGGTTGTAATTAGCTTTGGAGAAGTTTTTTTGTTTGACCATAGCTGGGGGGAGATTAGAGGAGATGGTGACTTCAAAAGTGACTGCTTTGTGGTCGGATCTTACAGGGAGGATGACTCTGTAGGGATGCTGCAGTGGTTACTCATGTTGGTTAACACCAAGTCCAAGATATTATCACCTCTTGTGGGGGTGTCGACCAGCTGGTCCAAGGCATTTGCATTGACGAAATCAAGGAATCTTTGGGCATTTGAGTTTTGGCATGAGTAGTTCTTCCAATCTATGGTTGGATAGTTAAAGTCACCCAGGATAAGGGTAAAGGTTTGAATCTTGAGAGATCTGAAGAGGTCCAGATAGGCGGAGTGGGCATCTTGAGTCATAGTTGGGGGCCTGTAGCTAGCTATGATTTGAATAGGGGTCTTGTCAATGGATAATTTCAACTGGAGTGTCTAATGTGCGTCATACTTTTTGACCAGGCTGGAGATGTGTATGTCTTTAATATATATTGAAACTATTGGCCTGATGAGGGAAGAGTACAGGGAGGTTATAACTTTTTTTTTTCCTGGAGGCAATATAGAATGCCCTTCTGTGTTTTTTTCTCTGATCCAAATAAAATATATGGAGTTTCATAACTGTCTATTATCCTTCATATATACATATGAGGATGTGCTTTTTAGCTCAGTTTTTGTTAAGCCCAGCATTGTACCTAAGGTATAAAAATGCAGCTATTACTTATTTTTATCTGTCAGCATTTTGTTGTTAGTTTTTTTTTTCTTTTTTTTTTTTTATGATGCATCTTACAGGTAAATAGGGGTCTATATCACATTGTTGGACTTTTATTATATCAAATAACTAATCATCGAACCCTAAATTTCAAATTCCCTATTCAGCAAATGACCTGAACATCGAAAAAATTCATCAAAATATTTTAGCTGGCCAACACCGTGAAAAGTCTATTTTGTTATGTTTTTGCAGGGGCCCCACTGCACACCACACCCCCTGAAAATTAAATATACCAATTCCAAGATTGCACTACAGTGAGGTAATGGGTAATGGCATGTCAATTGCACAAAGTTTGTTTCAGGATGACCAGCTAAAACAATTTGATGAATTTCAATTCGATGTTTAGGTTGTTTACTGAATAGGGTGTTTGACAATTAGGGTTCAATGATTAGTTATTCAATAAAATAAAAGTTTGATGATGTGATACAGACCTGGTAAATAGACATCATCTGCACCGAGTGCTATACATATCCAACAGTACAACAATGCTGCTCTATAACAGGTAAAACCAAGATAGGCAACAAAATACATGACAATGAAGAAAAACGTTAGCTCAGGTAACTATGACACTGTATAAGCGTAAAACACACAGACATTCACGATGGTGCTTTTTCAGGTGTTGCACTTGAAAAAGTCAAGTTGTTATGAAAATAGTTGTGTTTTATGCTTGGACCATCTTGTGCATTTTGAATAGTATACTGATCCAAGGTTAATTAAATTGTTTTTTTTCCCCTTCATTTTGAGCCACAGATAATGAGTTTAATTATGTATTAGCTGTGGATGAAATTATCCCTACATGCTAGTTATAAATCTGGCTTCCTTGGCAATGTAAACATTAAACTGCTAACCTACAGTCATTTCTTTCCTTCCTAACTTCTTTAGTTCTTTCTTTCTGGTCCACCTTTATTACAAAACGAATACTGTACAACCACATTCTATAGACATACTTAGTAAAATATTATTAGGTAGCTGTGACAACATACAGGAGATTGTTCTTTTTATTATTGTCTCTTTCTAAATTTCTCCAAGTCTTTTGGGTTTCTAATACCATGATGGGAGTGGACCCAAATCCAAAGTCAAACTACAATTAAAGTTCATGAAAATGATATTGTTTCAATCTTTGATGTCAGCCAGAAGTGCTCTTCACAGCAGAAGTGCTATTCGCAACACCCGCAATGTGCCCAGTAATGGCTCCTTCTGCAATTCGTAAAGAGTTACATGTATTGGTAACATATCTAAATAAGATTGTAGATTCATTTTTATAAGACCCATTGTTCCTACTACTACTGGAACTGTCTGGGTATCTTTCTTCCATATTGCTCTCATTTCTGCCTGCAAATCCTGATATTTTATGACTTTGTATGCAAGACACTGTAGTCACTGGGCATAGCAATTTCAATGATCAATGCTACTTTTGTCTTCTTTTCATGAACCCTTATATCTGGTTTTCTCGCATCTGTCTTTTGAACTATTGGTAATGGGTGATCCCATGTGATGTAGACTTCATCGTTTTCTATGATGCTTTGTGGCTCATGTTTCCAGTGTTTTTCAACCACTTCAATACCATAATATTTGCACAATCTCCAATGCAACAGTCTTGCCACATTATTATGCCTTTCAGTATACAGTCCTTCAGCCATTAGTATGTCACACCCAACAACAAGGTATGTGACTGTTTCCAGTTCTGTTTTACAAAACCTACATTTGTCTGTTTCTCCCACATGTTCAATGGACTTTATAAACCAACATGTACGTAGCCCACTATCTTGGGTCACCAATATTAACCTTTCATCTTTTGATTTAAATTTGCCTCTCCATTCCTGCATTCAGTCCTTTTCAACATGAGGTTCTTCCAGGAGTTTTCTATACTTGCAACTATATTTATGTATTTTGCACATTTCTTGCCTTCTCATCTGATCCTTCAATTTATATTCTTTCTTTTGTTTATTGGCACATTCAGTTGCTGCCTGATTTTTATCTACTTCTGGTTTGATTTCCATTCCCGCTTGACTCCGATATGCATCCGTTAAACTAAGCAGGAAAGTCATCTTAGATTTATTCTCCTCATGTTTCAAAACTATCACTACATTTGGGTCTTGTGAGGTCAGCAGATATGTGTGCAGTCCCACAATTGCAGATCTATACATGTAATCAATTTCAAGGAGGCCCATACTTCCTTCAGAACAGGGAATATGTAATCTTGGTATGCAATGATTTTTATAAATCATTTGATGGGCATGAAGCATCCTTCTTGTTTTCCTATCCAAACTATCCAACATCTTTTGAGGCCAGTCAATTACTCCAAAACTGTAATTAGGACAGGAAGAGCAAATTGGTTTATAGCTTGAATTTTGTTCCTATATGTCAACTCTGTTTTCAGAATTAATTTAAGTCTTCTAAAATATTCCTTACTAAGTTTTATTCACATTTGTTCATGTTTTATTGTTGATCCTTCATCAGTTCCCAAATATTTATACACTCGCTCTTGCTCAAGTTCTTTTATATCACATTCTTGTCCCAAACTGATGTTTTCTTTTTGCTGCAGTTTTCCTGCTTTAAAGGTTGCTTTTGCACATTTATCAAGACCAAATGACATTCTTATATCATCTGAAAAAGTTTTGGCTACTTGCAGTTGTGCTTTCAGTTCCTCATCTGATGAGCTATACTGTTTTAAATCATTGACAAAGAGAAGATGAGAAGTCTTTACATGTTGTTGCGTTCTGGGAGCCAAATTATAGCCATGAGCTAATCTGTTGAGCAGGCAGCTTAATGGGTTAAGGGCAAGGCAAAAGAGCAATGGTGACCCCTGGAATATCCCCCTTTGAATTTTTATCCCTGGAATAATAATTTTTCCTTTACCATGGCTTAACTGTAAAGTGGTTTGCCAATGTTTCATGGTCACTGCAATATATCTTATACATTTTTAAGCACTCTTTTATCCATGAATGTAGGATACTGTTGAATGCTTTTTTGTAGTCTATCCATGGCATACTTAGATTCTTCCCCTTTTTACAGTTCTCCACTATGACTTTATTTAGAAACAAATTATCCTTTGTTCCCTATGACTTTCTTTTATTACACTTTTGTTTTATTGCCATAACTGAGTTTTCTTCTAAATGACTATAAACTCTGTTGGCATCAATTCCAGTGTATAGTTTATTGTTTGTCGGAATGCAAGTTATTGGTCTATAATTTTTAGGGTAGGTTGCAGGTTTACTCTTAAGTAGGAGTATTGTTTTTGCTGTTGTTAGCCAGGTTGGTGCCTGTTTGGGGTGCAGATATAAATAGTTCTTACTCATGGCTAAATCTTCATGTAAAGATGTTAATACTTTTAGCCAGAAGTTAGGTACTGCATCTGGGCCTGGGGTTTTCCAATTAGAGGCTTTTCTTAACTTTGTTTCAATCGCTTGGGCTGTTACTTCATCCCATTGCATATCCTGTACCTTTGAACTTCTTATTCTTTCATTTACTTCTTCTATCCATTTAGCATCTTTGTTATGTTCCACAGGATCTTCATAAATACTTCTCCAAAATGTATCTATTTCTTTTTTTTATGGTGGCCTTTCAATTCCTTTTACCTTATTTCCCAATTCTCTATAAAAGTTTTTTGGGTAATCAATACATTGTTTATTTTGTATGTTTCCTTTATATTTATCTGTGCATCTTCTAAGTTTTTCTGCTTGTACTGATATTTTTAATTTATTATTTGTGACAGTGCATGATAAATCCTGATCCGTTATAATATTGTGCATTGCTTTTATCATGTCTATCTTTCTGAGTATTTTTATTGATCTCTTCTCTCTTCTATACTCTTCTAACAGTGACACTTCTTGTCTTAATTGCTTTATAGTTGTCTCTATCCGATACTTCCATGATAGTATTTGATTTCTCCCCTTCCTTTCCCTCACTACCCTGTGTTCTTGTTGTAGAACTTCATCAGTTATTAATTTAGCTGCACAGTAATATATCCTGTTTACATCTGTTATATCGCATCGATCTCTATGGACAGTCCTAATTACTGAGTTCATTTGTTTTATCGGACTTCTGACTTTTTGGGTTTTATTGACCTTCTGTGGTCTTATTTCTTTCATTGATCTTAATATGTCGATCTATCTCTATTAAATCAAGCAACTCTTCTCTTAGCTCATTTTCTTCTAAACTGAGGGCACATTTTTCTTCTCCATTTCCTGCAGGCATTCTATAGTAAGTTCTATAGCATCTTCCTGTGGCGTATTCTCTTTAATGTCATCCTGTATCCTCTGTTGATCTGACATATGGGAACTCACTAGACTATCACTCCTCAACACTGACTGTGTCAGAGTTGCCACAAACCCAATAAAGTTTGATAAAACAAATAAACACAGTAATTAGGACTGTCCATAGAGATCCATGAAATTTAATAGAAGTAAACAGGCTATATTACTGTGAAGCTAAATTAATAATAATTATTGTCCATTAGAAGTATTTTATGGTCAGGGAGGATTTGAGCAGATATGAATATACAGTTCCATAAATGTATAGATCCACAGATTTACAGATTCCTAGATATTCTAAGGCCTCTGACTCTTATGCCTAGTCATGGCTATCCAGAACCATCCCTCAGGCTCCTCCTACTTGATCCAGGAAGGCCATACCAATCAAACTGTGAAAATAAATGTAGATACCCATCTAATCATCAAGTTTATGTTTAAAAGAGGCTACTGAGCTGTACTGTTTAACATGGAGGGCAGTTAAGTTTATTCCAGGAGATTGAGAAGTGCTGAATTATAAACCTCTCCCTCCCCATGCTTTATTTATCTTTAGAGAATGGCACACTGTACATCAGCACCCTGATTGGAGAACTAATGATGTCCTTACATTCACTGTTGCAGTATTCTTAACATATGGGATTCCCTGCTGTGGAAGCCCAATGCCCGGCCAGTCTACCAAAGACTCCTGTTGCTTTAAAGGTACACCAAACGCCATCCAAAAGCTTCCTTCCTTGCATAGCATAGGACATAAAGAAAATGTTCAGGCCTACCATAATCAGAATTTCTTTGCGGCCAGTCTAAATGTATTTTTCCACCATCGGTCTGTTTACCTGCATCTGTTTTCTGCCAGTTGAATGCATTTTCATTCTGCAGTGACTAAAAACACCGGTTTGCTGACTTCTTTGCTGATACAGATAAGTGCCTCATTGGGGGTTTTGTTTTTTCTTGCCCTGTTTTGTGCTCCTTAGGGTTAATGTCATCCAGGAAGGGTAAATGCCAGTGAGTGTGGTCTCCATAAAGGGTAAATGCCAGTGAGTGTGGTCTCCATAAAGACCACCACAATAAGTGTCTTTTTTATCTAGGAGCTTTTCATGACCATAAAACTTGTTCAATTTGTCAGGCATTCATCCCAAAAACCCTTTGCAGTAGACTTTATTCCCTTTCCTTGTATTTTGAGAACCAGCTTCTTAAGCTTCTCACTAAAGATAGAAAGGAAGGAATCTCCCACCCTGAGGGTTAGCCGTTTGGGAAGAAGTAGGTGAAAAAGGTACAACTGGAATCTTCCTCTATCCAGCCTCTGACAGGTGTTTCTCCTGAGGTCATTACAAACCTGGAGGCTCATCCAGCTGTGTTGTTAGAGTTCTCTGCCACAACTGTGTTGGAGGCCAATGAGGATCCAGCTGGCAGCATGTCCGAAGAGGCTTTGCAGCCATCTGACTCGGATGTTCAGGGGGAAACCACAGTTCATTTTTTCCAAGGGACCTAGGGGAGTTCATTCATATTTAGTTGTGGAAGAAGTTCCTACTACGGCTCTCAGCTGTCATTCTGGGTGGGAGTCTTCTCAGTCTGTTGGAGAGAATGTTCCCTTAAAAAAGAAACAAAAACTTAAACATGTTTCTTCTGCTTCTAGGAATCCACAGTGACTGACAGGCCTTTACTCAGGGGCTAATTACTGCTTTAATGTCCTTAAAGCCTCCTCAAGGGGTTTTGGCTCCTGTCCCTCTTTGGTCCTCTACTCTCCTTAAAAGGCCTAGAGAACAGGATCCTTCTGAGGATGAGTTAGAGTCTGATGATGAATCCATGACGTATTCTACTCAGATGCCTTCTCCTTTGGATTATGGATCAGAGGAGGAGGAATCTATTAGTCCTGATGTTCCTTTTGAGGAAATTTCCTTTGGGACACACTCTCTAGGATGATGGATTTTTTTAAGTAGGATTGTACTCGGATCTCTGATATCCATAAGAGGTACTATGAGTTGCTGTATCTGGAATCTGCTAAGCTTGCGGCTATTCCTCCTTCAAAATCTCTTGACTCAGGGTACTAATTAAGAGGTGCCTGTGTCCCAAATGGGGAAAGAGTTCTTCTACTCAAGACTGCTTCTAGTGCCCAGAAAAGAGGGCACTTGGAGACCTATTCTGCCCCTCTCTTATCTAAACACTTTTCTAAAATGCCTTCCTTTCAGATGTTGTCCCTTCAGATTCTGTTTCTTCTCTTGTTCCCTCAGGCCTATATGGTGTCTCTGGATTTCAAGGATGCTTATCTCCATATTCCAATCCATCGTCTTTTCAGGAAGTTTTTGAATTTCTCTGTTGCTTCCTGGCATTTTCAGTTCTCTGCTTTGCCCTTCGGCCTTTCTACTGCCTCTAGGGTGTTCACCAAATGCCGTGCTCCTGTGATTGTTTTTTGCAGGCTTCAAGGGATCCAAATATTTCCTTACTTGGATGACCTGTTGATTCAGGTGTCCTCTACTGAAAACATTTTGCAAAAATCTTCATTTTGCCATTTCCCTTCTTCAGAGTCTGGAGTTCACTATAAATTTCAAAAAGCCTTCTCTGACTCCTTCTCAGGATCACGTTTTTCTTGGGATGCAGGACTCAGAAGGTGCCAATGCTGACTTCTCTGCTCTTTCCAAAGACCTTAACTCTCATTTCTTTCTTTCATACTTTTCTTCCTCTGGCTTCCATTACCACCAGGGAGTTTCTGAGTCCTCTGGGTTTCATGGCATCCACCATTCTGATGCTCCCTCTGGCCAAACTTCACACGAAAAAATTTTAGTGGTTTCTGAAGTCAGTGTGGATTCAACATGCACATCCTCTAGACTTTGTAATTCCTCTTCTTCCTTGTCTTAGACAGGAACTTCACTGGTGGATTCAACAGCTGTCTCTGAATCCAGGGATCCCTTATTATCCCCTACTTCCCCCTCAGGAATTGTACACAGATGCTTCGGACATGGGATGAGGGGTGACATTTGGCACCCTAAAAGTTCAGGGGGTTTATCGCCTCATCAGAAGAAGGAGCACATCAATGTCAAAGAGATAAGAGCTCTTCTGCTGGCTCTTTAAGCTTTTTATCCTCTTTTCTCTCCAGGGCCTGTCAAGGTGTTCACAGACAATACTACACTGATGTGGTAAATCAACAGATAGGGAGGAATGAGATCTTATCTTCTTTGCTGGTTTGCACTTCTGGTATGGGATCTTGCTGTCAAATATCAAGTGACTCTTCAGGCAGGTTATATCCCTTCCAGTCAGAACATTGTAGCAGACACTCTGAGCTGGTCCTTAACTCAGTCCCATGAATGGTTGCTTCACAGAGATGTGTTTCTGGACATTATCCACAAGTGGAGTACTCCTCAAGTAGATCTTTTTACCTTCCCCTCTGAACAGACAACTACCTCTGTTTTGTGCCAGAGTCCCAGGTCCTCTGGTGTGGAAGGTGGACACCCTCTCATTTTCTTTAAAGGGGATGTTTCTTTTTGCATTCCTTCCCCTTCCTCTCATTCTGAAACCCTGTTCAAAATTCAACAGGATGCTCCCAAAATCTTGTTGGTGACTCCCTTTTGGCCCACAACAGCACTGGTTCCCTCTTCTTCTGCATTTAGCCAGCAGCAATCATCACAAGGTACCTCACAGAGTGGATCTACTCTCACAAGACAAGGGATCTCTCATCCATCACCACCTGTCCTTGCTTCAACTGACACTGTGGGTAACAGGATTTTGATTCCTCAGACACCTTTTTTTCTGAGGATGTGCTGCAAGCCCTGCAGGAGGCCAGGAAACCTATTACTAGGAAATCCTACTTATCCAAATATTTGGTGTCGCTCTCGTAACCTGGACCCACTTACTGTGGGTGTTCCTTTGCTTCCCTCTTATTTGTGTAAGTTGCTCAGTGCTGGTTTGGCCTGTTCTTCTATTATTGCCCACCTATCAGCTATCTCTGCTTATCTTCCTTTTTCTCCTCCTTTAGCTTCTAAATTTGAGGTGAAACAATTTCTTAAAGGCATCCTTAATATTAAACCTCCCAAGAAGCCTGTTTCTTCTCCTTGGGATCTTAATTTTGTTTCAGAGAAGTTGGCTCATGCACTTTTTGAGCCTGCTACATCAGTTTGCTTGAAACATTGTTCCTGGAAGACTGTTCTTTTGTTAGCCCTTACTTCTGCCAGATGGGTGTCTGAGTTACAGGCCCTTATGGATTGTCTTCCTTTTTTGATCTTTCATAAGGACAGAGTGTCCTTGAGCACTTACATTTCTTTTATACCTAAGGTGGTTAATGAGCTATCACTTAATCCACAAACTGACAGTGAGAGGGTGCTGCATACTTTGGGTGTGCATAGGCAACTGAAGGTTTATTTGGATAAGACTATGGCTATTAGAAAATTTGATCAGTTATTTGTTTCTCTTCATCTTAGATCTTTGGGACTTGCTATATCGAAGCAAACTATTTCTTCTTGGATTTCTAAGGCTATTTCTTTCTGTTACACTTTTCATGGCAAGTGCTTTCCCTTTCCAGTTAAGGCTCATTCTACTAGAGCTGTGGCTTCTTCTGATACTTTTTTCAAGGGCTTAGAAACTAATTCTATTCTTGAAGCAGCTACCTGGACTTCTGTGCATGCTTTTACCAAGCACTACATGTTGGATGGTATCTCTAGCACTAGAGCTGGTTTTGCTAGTGCCATTCTTCATGGCTTTTTAGGGGGCTCTTCTGCTCCTTCCCCCTCCCTAGTTTCCTCTTGAGCTTTGGCACTCTCCCATATGTTAAGAGTACTTCAGCAGTGAAAGCAAGGACATAGTACAGTTGTGTAAAATCTTACCATAATGGTAGATGTCCTTGCCTTCACTGCTGCAGTATTCGCTCCCTCCCTCCTTCCCCCTAGTCCTTTGCCTTCCTACCTATCTTTTGGGTTCCTTGTACTGGTGTTCCTACTGGGGCAATCAGTTCTGACTATGGTAGGCCTGAGCATCACCTTTATGTCTTACAGTACACAAGGAGCATTTGGCTGACATTTGGCATACCTTTAAAGCAACAGGAGTCTTTGGTAGACTGGCCGGACTTCAGGCTTCCACAACAGGGAATCCCATATGTTAAGAATACAACAGCAGTAAAGGCAAGGACATCTACTGTTATGGTAAGATTTTGCACAACTGGACTTTGTCCAGCAGGATATTAATGTACAAGTAATGCCCCCTGAAAAATGAGTCTGCCACTTCACAGCAGCATATCAAGCTTCCATAGAGCTTGGAATGAAAAAAACTAATGGCCGCCATTATTTCATGCTCACTAAGCAGTGCTTTTTATATTTAGTGAGTGTAAAATAATAAAGAAAAAAACTAAACTAAAAAAAAAAAGATGTGTGTATGTGTTTATGTCTGTGTGTGAGAGTGTATGCATGTATGAGAGTGAGAGATCGATTGAGCCGTTATCTTACAGTCACCAAGCAGCACTTTTGCTGTTTAGCGAGTGTAAAATAAATGAAACTGCAAAAAGTGTGTGTGCATGTGTGTGTATCTATGTGTATTATGTGTTTATGTTTCTGTCTGTATGTGTGAGTGAATGTGTGCATGAAAGCAGAACAGACTGTGTGTGTGTGTGAGCGCGAGTGTGTGTGTGTGTGAGCACGAGTGTGTGTGTGTGTGTGTGTGTGTGTGTGTGTGTGTGTGTGTGTGTGTGAGAGAGAGAGAGTGAAGAGTGAGAGAGAACCCTGGCAGCAACAGCATCAGTTAAGAGGTTCACATACCTCTTGACCATACTTCTCAATCTCTCAGCACAAGAAATCTAGATAGAGCCGCAAATAACGAGGGACAAATGACCAAAAATAAGGACAGATTTTACATATTGCTCTTAGAAACTTAGAAAGTTGCTAGAACAACAGGGTTTCCATTAGCATGTACTATGTGAAGGATATGAAGTCTGAAATTCAAATGGCTGACATCATTTAATGACTTCAATCCCCAGTGATTTGCCAGAAAACTACACATTTTATGAGGATGGGAAAAGGTATGAGCCAAAAGTCTGGACTTTCTGCAAAAATATGGACAGTTGAATGGTTTGCTCCACTGACTCTTAGCTCAAAATATCTTGATAAACCTAAAATAAACAGGGGACGAAGGCTCAAAATGCGAACATATTTTACCTGCTTATTAGGATTTGTCTTAGTATACATTTTCTGAAACAAAGGTGTGTGTGAGGGACCAAGTGAGAGCAATAGTAAAGACGTTTGCATACCTCTGGAACTTTCAGCTGAAGAAATTGGGATAAAGCCTAAAATAAAGAGGAAATAAGGGCTCAAAAATAGGAACAGATTTTAATTACTGCTATTATAAAATTACAAACTTGCTTAATTAAAAGGATTTATGTTAGAATACATTTTCTGAAGAAAATAAAAGGCTGAAACTCAAATGTATGCCATTATATAGTAATTTTGTTTCCAATGACTGGCAACAAACCAAACATTTTAGGAGTAAGGGACCAAAAAATAAAGTAAATGACTGGATAATTTTAAGTGTTATATTTCTGATGTAAAATGCTTCCTCCAACACCATTAACACATAAACACAGTTTGAAACATTAAGTGGAGAAACTATTTTACATCAAAAATATATAGAAAAAAATAATATAGTACTTAAAAAATAAATTAGTAAAACACAACAATTTTACTGACAGCCCATTCTCTAAGAGCAATAATGCCCTCCAGGGTGTGTGTTAATGCGTAATTAATGCCCGCCCAGGGGTGTAGAGGTCCTCTGCCTGTGGTGTTTGGCCTCATACACTGCTAGGCAGGGGTTAATCACACATTAACACACACCCGGTTGGGCATTATTGCTTGCTTAGAAGCTTTAGATCCCTGGTTCTAGTATTGGAGGAGATATTGGACTTGTGGAGAAACAGGAGATCCAGGGCAATTGGGTCTCTAATCATGAAGTACGTGAGACAGAACTCTTCTTTCAAAACTCTATGACACTTTCCTGGTAGCTGAAGGACTTTAGGCCTGTTATCATTTTGATTAAGAACCTTTGCAGTCTTCCTACTTGTTTGGTATGTTTAGTGAGATACATCCCAGAGGGTGCAGGTGATTGGCTGTAACATGATATTGGCCTAATCAATGCTGAGTATAAGGGACAATTACCTCCTTAGACCTTGATTGTATGGTCAAAAGAGAGGTAGCTATCAACCCAAGTGCCTAGGTCCTTAACTACATTTTCATTTTGTGGTGGTGTGTTATATGTACAATATGATGAGGGGAGGGTGTAGCTACCAAAAAGGAATGATAGTACATGTTTTAGCATTTAGTTTAGCCCATTTTAAGTACACCAGGAATTTACTAGGGAAAGTTCATTCTGGAAAGCTTGGGTGCCATAGGGTGACTTACAAACAACCCTCAATTTGCAGTAATTTGCAAATTTTATTATCAGAGGGTCTTTGCTCTCTCCTTGGAGATCTGAGAAGTAAATACCAAAAAAGAAGAAGTCTCAGCACCAAACCCTGAACGACATCACTGGTCACGTTCATACTTTCTGATAAGGCATCTGTAATCGTACTGTGTATAACTGTGAATATTCAGGCTTTGAGACAATATGCTGTCCATCTAACCATATGTTGGTTGATTTTTAAGCATTTAACTTTTGTGTGATTTCAGCATGGCGAATAGTGTTGAAGGTCTTAGACAGGTCAAGATACACTATGTGCATTGTATGGTCACCATCTGCTGTCTCCATAACCTTTTCAAATTAGTTTACCAGATTAAATAAACAGGATCTACCCTTAATAAAGCCAAATTATCATATGTCAAATCTAGCAAGGTTCTTGATATCACAGTTTATGTGGTCAGTTATAATATATTTCATGGTTTTGCTGATGAGGCTTGTAAGATTAATGGGTCTGTAATTACCAGGGTAACTTGTAAGGCCACCCTTATGGAGGGTCAGCAGCACTGCAGTACCCAATTCATCAGGGGCAAAACCTGTAACTAAACTTAGGTTAAACAGTCTGAGAATTGTGTCTCCAAGGACTATTTTAAATGCAATAAACTAACCAGGTATATTGTCAGGTCCCATGCAGGATGTATTTTTGGTCTTGCTCCCCCAATATAATTGGGGGAGTAAAAGATTCAGATATTTCAGGTCTTTGAATATAAGTCTTGGAACAAAGTTGGCACTAAATTTGTTTGCAAGGATATTGGCAATGTTCATTCTGATAGAATAGAAGGCATCACTATGTATAAGTTCTGAGAAATGTCAGATATTGGTTTTATTTTTAATTTTCTAACATAGCTAAAGAAGGATCTTTGGCTTCAGAGGCAAAAAGATGATTAGAACTATAATCATATAAAATCAGCGGTTTTTGAGGCACTAGGTTATAAACCGGGTATGATTACATGATAACCAGAAACTTTAAGCAACTGAGTAGCTGGATTAAGGAGTTTCCTTAATTACATTGCATAATCAAGATAGAGGCCTATTAGAACAGAAATTTTTATTCTTTAATAGTAATAGATATTGAAGGATAAGACAATATCCCAATAGAGTTTTCTGTTTTACAGTAATATCAAATCTGCAAGGGAGATGAATTGCACACAACCAATTTTTTTATTTGATACTAGTAACACTAATGGATCAGAAAAAAAAAGAATAATTAGTTTACTGAGGATTTCAGTTTGATAATCATAATGTATAATAATACAAAATCTTTCATTTTCCAAGATGGACAAGTCTATTGATATGCACTTCCTCTGCTCTCAGATATGAAAACAGCCTTATAAGGAGTAAGCAGTATTTTACTCACACATTTCTAGTGAATCAGGATGAATATTAGCTATTACAGGAATTACTAATTTGGGACATAATGCTTTTTTCTATATGCAATACTTGGCTTAACTTTCAATTGTTCTGTATCTAGCAAGGAAATGTCTGATTTAGGTAGATTACAGGGTATAGGTTCATAGGTAGGTACTAGGCTATTGGCCCTAGGGCTTATATAAGCCTAGTCAAAAAGGTAGCCTGGCTTTTGCCACCCAATAAAATTATTTTCCTGTGCCCCTGTCGAGCAGAGCCACAGAGGTGATCCCCGGAGTGAATTTCCTATTTCCCATCCAATCATCAAGATTTTTCTTGAAGAGTGCTAATGAGGAGATTTGTTTGATATAGGTAGGTAGTTTGTTCCAGAGTATGGGAAGTCTCTGGGACAGGAATCTATCCCTCCAGCATGTTTTGTTTATTGTGGTGACAAGGTTTAGGTCCCTAGAGCATGTAGCTCAGAGGGATTGGGATTTCTTTAAGTGGAGCATGTCCAACAGCTCTGGGTTTGACATAGCTTTGTATGTTAGGTAGAGATCTCCTCTGAGTAGGCGATATGGGACAGAGTAAAGATGAAGTTTTTTGAGACGGACTGCATAGGGCATCTGTTTGAGGTTAGTAATCCTCTTTGTGAGGTATTTTTGCGGTCTTTCCAGTTGTAGATGTCTTGTGAGGTACATAACAAAAGGGGCGTTGTATTCTATAATATATCTAATGAGTGACAAGTAGAGGGGAACAATGACCTCTTTTTTCCTAGATGAGAAACATTTTGTGATGAGGTGTGCCACGTAGAAGGATTTCCTGACTATTGTGGTGATGTAATTATCAAAGGAAAGACTACTGTCCAGCTGTGTCCCAAGGTCTCTTATCACACTTTCAGTGTTAAGTATACTACCACCTGTGTGGTAGCTCATGGGTACAGAGTTTTTACCAAAGGGGATGACAATGCACTTTTTGCCATTGAGCTTGAGGCCATGGCTTTGACACCAGGCATCTGTCTCAGTGAGGCCCTTTTTGTAGGATGTCCATATTATTAGGAGTTTCGATTATGGCTCCTAGTTTGCAGTCATCTGCGAACTTCATTAGCCAAAGACTTTCTGTGTTAAAAAACACACCAAACAGCCAGTAAGTAGCAGCAATCTCCTTATATTTCCAGGACCTGGTACTCGGGCATCCTAGCCTTCAATGGGTCACAATACATTACAAAAATAACAGTCTTTATATACACATCAGTTATAACAATTATTCAATTAATCAAACAATTAACCTCAAAAATGGAGGGAAAAAAGCTTTTGAGTTATTTTTATATATATATTTTTTTTTTTTTTTTTTTTTTTTCTTTCTGTGTTAGCCTGTACTTCAGAGAAGTAGATACCAAACAGGAGAGGACCCAGGACTGAACCCTGTGGTACTCCTAGTCTGAAGTCGGACTTGGAGTCTGCTACTTTCACAGTGTGAGTTCTGTCAGTGAGCCAGTTGTCAACCCATCTTGTGACATAGGGATTTATACCTAGTTTAGTGAGTTTATCTATAATTCCAGAGTGGGGGATGGTATCAAAAGCTTTGGTAAGCTCTAGATAGGCTGTGTGAACCACCTTACTCTCATCTACGGCTTTGGTGACTGCTTCAAAGAAGTCTATCAGGTTTAGGAGACATGATCTGCCTTTTACAAACCTGAACTGGGTGGGGTCCAGAGTTTGGAGATTACCAATGTCTTTGTTTATAAGTTCCATGATGATATGTTCCATGGTCTTGCAGACCAGGATCTTAGGCTAATGGGGCAGTAGTTTCCAGAGTCTGTGGTGGCTCCCCCTTTGTGGAGTGGGATAACCATCTCTGTGTGCCATTCAGTGGGCACAAAGCCTGAGGTGAGGCTATGATTGAAAATGGTGCTTAGGAAGGGTGCCAGTCCATTCTGCAGTTCATGTAGAATGCAGCCTGGGATGTTGTCAGGTCCCATGGATGCTGTGTTCTTGGCTTTGGACAGTGTGGTTTTTACCTGTGCAGCCGTGATTACAGGAACTCTGCATTCTTCCGGTATAGAGATGGGCCCTTTAGGGGGTGAGAGAGGGATAAAGTTAGCACTGAACCTGTCTGCCAGGATGTTGGCAATATCAGTTGGGTCTGTATGTTTAGTGCCATTGTGCTGTAACTTAGAGCAGATCTGAGTGTTGCCATTGAGATTATTGACATAGCTATAGAATGCTTTGTGGTTGCTTTAGAATCAGTGGTGATTTTGTTTTCGCAATTAGCTTTGGAGGATTTTATGAGAGATCTCAGCTTCTTACTGAGGCTGACCAGGGAGTTCCTCCAGTCATGGGATTTTACTCTTTTTTGCAACAGTTTCTTTCTTCTGTTGTAGAGTTTGTTTATGGCAGGGGACCTCCAGATTGGCTTCCTTTTTTTGGAGTATAACATCTTGGTTCTGTTTGGGATAGCACGATCCATGCACTCATGTAAGTGCTTATAGAGTGCATTTGGGTAGGATTCAGCAGTCAGAACTGTATTGTCCATCTGCATGGGTGTCATGAAGTTCGCCACTTCTGTCTTAAGAAGCATGAAGTTGGCTTTGAAGAAATTTTTTACCATGGTTTCCTTAATGGGGGGTGGAGACGGGATGTGGATATCTAGGGGGATTAGCTGATGGTTGGATCTGACCAATGAGAAATTGACCTCTGGTGTGGAACACCAGTCGCTCATGTTGGTAATGACCAGGTCTAGGATATTGCTGCCCATGGTGGGGGTGTGGATAAGTTGATCCAAGGTGTTGGAATTTATGAATTCCAGAAAACGTTGAGCAAAAGGCTTGGTACATGATTAGTTTTCCAGTTAATGGTGGGGTAGTTGAAATCGCACATTATGAGGGTGTTGGGTTGAACCCTAATATTTTCCAGTGTATCAAGAAATGAGAAGTGGGAATCATGGGGCATGGTGGGGGATCAGTAGCAAGTTATAATTTGTATTGTGGTCTTGCCCAGAGTTAGTTGCACTTGGATAATCTCGGATGCATTCTGCTGAGCAACTATCTTGGAGGTGTGGCTATCCTTAATGAATATGGACACACCTCCACCTTTAGTGTTTCTGTCCAGGTTAGGTGGCCGAAAGGTGTGGTATGAATTATAGCCTGGTAATGCAGGGGTGCTCTCTGGAGCCTTGAACCAGGTCTCTATCACTGCACAGATATTGATGTTCTCCATTTTAAGGAGTGCCTCGAGTGAATGCATTTTGAGGTTTAGACTTCTAGCATTGAGTAGCATTACCCTCAGATTTTGCTTGCTTGTACCTGTTACGGTGGTGAATTTGTCATTTGAACCTTGCCTGAAAAAGCACTATAGGGGTGGCAAGAGCCTTAGCCAGTATCTGGAATTCCAAGATCGACAGGTGCAGGCCATCTCTGGCAAAGCATCATGGTCTGTTGATCATGTCATCCCAGGCAGACAGATACTGGATCCCCTTAGAATGACACCAGAAGCTTAGCCAATTGTTGAAGTCAGTCATTTTGTCCTTGTACTGTGGTATCACTCTGGGTGATGGCAGGATGCTACTCAGGGCTAGGGTCACACCTGCCTTAGCTACAAGATCGGAGGAGAGCTCCTCCATGTCTCTTTTCATGTAGTCCAGGGAGGTATGTCTCAGGTCATTCACATCAACATGGACAATTGACAGAGTCATATCTGTACTTGTTGTGGAGTGACCTGAGTGCATGCATTATGTGGCGGATCCTGGCACCCGACAGGCAGCTGACAGTAACTTTCTCCTTATTTAGCCTGGTGAGTGGAATATCAGTGTGCCTGACTATAGAATCACCTGTGACTAGAGTGTTGGGTACGTTGTTATGCCTTATGGGCTGTGGTTGAGTGGCACACTGAGTTTGTAGGCTATGTGTCATTTGGGTTGTGTTGGAGGGTGGAGGTTGCTTGCGTTTCTGCTTTGGAGGTCTCTGTTGCTGGAGCAAATTTTTATTGAGAGCCTCCTCGAATGTAGGTGTGTTGTGTTTCTATGTGTCTGTTTTGGTGGTATAGGTTTTGAGGTTTTAATCAAATTAAGTATGTCCTTCTACTGTAAATAAACATTCTGAGTATGCCCCCAGAGGTGATTTGGGCATCCCATCCGAGAAATGCATGTGTTTCCATTTAATTGAAAATAATAAAACTGGAGGTTGTACTTTCAATTTATATCAGTGCCTCTCCACTCCTATACAGTCACAGCTGTAACCCTAACAACTAGCCTCTATGTCTTCCCTCATATGTAGTGGCACATCATAGAACAACTTAGTCTCTATTTTATCTTCATTCTGCTGTTGTGCTGCCAGCTCCAAAAATACAACTTTCTTGTTTTATATGCTCACAATTTGACTACAGATTACTAATCCACTGAACTCGACATTAAATAAAATTTCTTTAATTATATTTTAAAAATTGATCATATTTCCTTTACAACCCCTTTCTAGATCATTTACTTATGTCGAAACCTCCACTTCTCAAAAAACATCTCCATTTACACATCCTTCAACCATAACTAGCCAAATGCAACTTAAAAACTACAAAAAATAAGACAAATATAAGTGGCCCTGTGGAGTAGAGGGATAAAACCCTTATTATATAATGACTGTCCATTAATATTCAAAAAGGAGCACACTGACTGGTCAGCCCAACCAGCATGCTCATTCTAAATCGAGAATATTCCAACGGTAAAAGTCCATCTGGTATCACTGAGTGGCCAGACTTTTTTTTTCTATTGGTATGTATAGACACTCATTAGTCTGAAAGAAAGAATGTCTGAAACTGCAATGCATGTCATTATTTAGGGACTTCATTCCTCATAAAATTTGTGGTTTTCCGACAAATCACTGAGGAACAAAGTCACCAAATAATGCTATGCATTTCCTTCAGACAATGCAAATCCATCCATCCTCAACCCCTTTTCCTATTTTTGCACATGCCATAGGCTCCATCCCTGCTACAAAAATATCTGTTTTACTTCCATAATCAAATATCCATCTTTCACTATTCGTTGGAAAATTCAGAGAAAAGATCCATTTTCAAAACATAGAGCTACAATTCATATGATTTTATTAGGGTCTATATCATATATTAGAAATTCCAAAATGTCGAACACCATATGTTCGAACTTGGAATTTCGAATATTGAAAACATCGAACACTCAGAATAGCAAATTTTTTCCCAAAAAAATCCGCTGTTGCGAGAAACATACACCCAAAACAAGCACACCAAAATAAATAAACCACACACATACATTTAACAAAACCCAACCCCACACTAAACCACACATACATTACTAACTATCCACTTACCTTAACCCACATCCTAACCCTAAGGTCCGTAACTATTGCACACATACCCTACAAATCTATACACAAACAAACTAATTAATGCACACACATACAGTTAACAAAACACAACCCTACACTACAACATACATACATTAATAACTATCCACTTACCTTAACCCGCACCCTAACCCTAAGGTCCGCAACTCTCGCACCACAGTGGAGGAAATAGTGAAGCCACAGAATGGCCCACCGAAATCTTGCCCTAGGTAATATTTCGATGTTCCGGGGCTTCGCTATTTTCACCATTCAATATTTTGGGTTCGATGTTTTCACATTCGGCATTGTACCTCTTCGGAATTTTGATATAGACCCTTTTATTAACTGAGTTTCAGCAAAACAAACAACATCCCTTGTTATCTTATATTTTTACATTGGCCAGCTAGAAAATATTACAGCTGTAAAGATAGTCATGATTATCATCCTCTAGAACATAGCTCTCAACCTCATACTTCCTGAGTACAAAAAAAAAATAATAAAAATATGCAACAGACATATTCCTGTCTCCATTTCTTGCTTTCAAAAGCACTGATGTACTATGTAAATGTGGGAATGGAAGTCCTATACACATGTGCAGAATATCAGCAAAGCAGCCGAATCTGGAAACAACGCAGAAGAACACCATGGAACCATTATACAAAGACATAATTTAAGAAAAGCAAGTAATATTTTTCTTAAATAATGCCATTGTATAATAGCAATAACCAACTCAGTGGTGTGGTATATTGAAGATTTACCTACAGTTGGCTTTGTTTAATCACTCAAGTTTTACCCTCGTGGTTAAACCACACCAACCGTGGTTAAATCTTCAATATACCACACCCATGTCATCAGTTATTGCTATACTGTGACAGAGTCAATCTTTGATTGATTAGTAGCATTGGTGCTAGAGGAGCTACACAGTGGAGGATTGGAATGAGTGGCCAACATTGGCTCACGCATCTTATGGAGAGGGATGCAGCCTATGCTCACTGCAGTAGCAGTGTTAAGAGACTGGTGAGTTCCTTGCTACAATAGATGTACCATTTGGTCAGGAGACTGTGCACAGGTAGAAGGTCTGGAAGGCAGTAATTGTGAAGCTCATGAGCCTGTCATGAGGAGGTTGGGTGTGAGGGTGCACTTCCATGTGGTAGTAGTACAATGCTGCACCAGCATTCTCAATCTCCTCACTGGCTTCAGACATAGGTCATGTTGAGTTCAGGGAAGGCATAGGCAGGTCCAGTAGATGCAGTGAATGAGGAGATGAGCTGGTGGCAGTTGATGGTTAGCTGCAGGGAGGAAAATAATTCAGAAAAAATGGAACAAAATACATTAACACAAATATGTTTATTCATAACAACTATTTTTCTTAACTTCCACTTTGCATAGTCATACATCACACACACTTCCTCACACTGTACAACCAGTGACAAAACTAACTAGCAACAACAACTACCGCTCTTTCAATATTCCATTGTGAACAGCAATGCATATTATTTTCCTCAGCTTCATAATCATTGCTACCTCATTTCAATACACACCTCATCAAAACTCCCTTTGACAAACTACTATCACTTACAATAAAATTACCAATATTTGCTGCTTAGATATTGTTAGTACTATGTGGAGTTATCAAGTCCAGTCCCAGACCTAACTTTCAACCTTTTACCTGTATCATTAACCTCAAACCCCTCTTGCTTGTCCATTTGAATATTTCAAGTATTAAAAACAACTGAACTAACCTAGAACTTTGGCCTAACCTCTACAACCCCAAAACAATAGTGTTTACTGAATCCTGGGTAAATTATAATACTTAGATCTTTCCAAATATAACAACTATATACCATTTATTATTTTTTTATTTAGGAGAAGGCACTATTACTCTTATACATAAAGACATCAATCTCTCATCTACCTTTATAGCTAAAAGTACTGGAATGACAACTAAATTCATAACTGGACTGTCATTCAATTACCCCTTAATGGTCAAACTAACATCCTTATTGTCACTGTATACAGTGCCCCCACCATCTAAGTTAAATATTATTCAAATTGCCTTGCTAGACATTTTAAATACAATTATGCATCACAAACTCATTATTATCAGTGACTTCAACCACAACTTTGTTGGCAGAAACAGAACAGACCTTAGTCATTTCTCACTTCCCATAACTATACTCAGCTAGTTACTTCAGGGAAATGACCAAATAAATCAACCTCTAAATCCTTTGTAAAATATATCTTTATTACTAACATTCCTGAGAAATTTAAACATCTACAGATACTCTCATTATTTCTAGTGACTAGTAGTCTTTATTCTTAGAATGGGCTTTGAAAGCTTCTAAAATCTACCACCTCATACTTAAAAACTTTTAGCTGCATATTTTACTTCATTTCTTATTCTTATCATACTTGAAAACTCAACCAGTATAATCACACAATAGCTTCAGCTAATTGACTATTCGCCTATTTCAATTGTACTTACCCTGTCTCTGCCCTCTCTACATTCTAGAGTATCCTCTAGGAAATATTATTCTCACAGAGTCAAGTAAAAATTGAAAAGTTATAAAAAAACCCAGGATAGACCAGAAACATAGTAAAATGATCAAGGATCATGGAGAATAATGTAAAAAAATCAATCCTAATGATATCACTGTAAACATTAACAAGTAAGGAAAATACTCAATTAAAGACAAACAAAGCCAAAGTGATCTACTTTAGGTCTCTTCAACAAGTGCTTATCAGTTGCCCACAAAAGACTGGGTAATTATTAAACAGTTAAGCATGACAATGATTCTTCAAAAAATTCTACCCTACTTCAACAAAACCTTTTTAATCTTATTCAACAATCCCCATCTTCTTCATCATCTCAAAAATTTATTAAATTTGCAAATTATTCCTTACTTAATCCTGATACTCCATGTCATGACCTCATAGAAAAAAAAGTACTTCAAATCCATTTCTGTTCAGAAAGTGCAAGACCTTAGAAATACTCAATTCACCTACAACCCTTTCTTTGAACCTCTTCATCCATGCTTTTTTTGCAATACCATTCCTATCCGATACAAACTTCATGCATTTATTTTCAATTTTTAACCTCATTGTTCCACATAGTTTAAGCACACCCTCATACACCCTGTCTAAAAAGTAAACCACACATCATCTCCCAATTATCATAGACCAATATGTAATATGTGCCCAATAAGTAAAATATTTAAAATAAATATTTTCCCAACAATTCTTGAGTACATACAAATATATGATACCTTAATTGACAGACAACATGTATTCAGAACTAAGTATAGCAACATTACTGCCCTTAATAGCCTACTTGATAATATTTTCTCAAAACTGAACAAGGTCTTCTATCAGAAGCCACCATCATTAATTTGAAAATGACATTTGATAATGTCAACCATAATCTACTTCTTTAAAAAATGTGCTTCCTGTGTTCCATGTTTGTTCTTGGTTTAAAAGCTGACTTTCAATAGAACATTTATTTTTACTTCAGTCTAACTTTTCATCTCTGTGGAGCTGATTATCATAAAGTAAAATAGAAATAAATGTTAAAAATCCAACCTTATGGTATGTGCCACCACAAAACACTCAACAAATCCCCTGCTTATTAACTTTCAAGATGACTGCACAATGATTAACAGCTTAACTTCAGGTCTCCCGGTATGAAAAAAGAAACTGAGTGATAAGGGCCAGTAACTCTACCAGCTTTAGTAAATTCAGTTACTGGCAAGTACATTTCAAGGTGAAGAAAATACATTGAAAGGGAAGCTGTTCAGCAAAAAGCAGATCAAGCTCCAGCTTTGGTGCACAATATGACTTCCAGTAATATAGAGGAAAAATGTAAATCAAATGTGCTCAGAGATTATTAAAATGAAACAATGAAGGAGATATATCAACTCAAAGAAAAAAGTCTGGGAAATGGAAAAACCTTTAAACAGCTATGCAGATGAACTGATAAAACTGCAAAAATCAGAGGTTGAAATGAAGAAAAGGCTGGCTGAATATGAAGCTGTTCAAGAAGAGCTGTTTCCAAAAATAGTAAAGTTATAAAACAGATCATACAGAGAAAACATGAGATTTTCTCCTGTACCAAATGAACTGCTAAGAACAGACTGTATTAATTTTATGAAAGCACAAATAAGTAACTGGACTGATATTCCACAGCAGGATTTGTTAATTGAAAAGGCACATTGTATGTATGCTCCAAATCTGGCCATGACAAAGTAGCCATGACCTATATCAGTAAAGATGCCATCATACCAGCAAAAAGAGCCAATGCTGACAAAACTGGAAAAGAAGATGAAAGTATTAAAATGTAGAGACAGTAGAGTATTAGTGGGAAATGATTATTCACTATACACCAAGAAGAAAAAAAGCAAATTTATCCCAGCTATCAGGGAACGTCAAGAGGCAGATGTGAGATTTAAGCTGCTGTATCAAGCAGTCTTTGGAATATTTTCCGAGAAGGATCAAAGTGCAGAACAGGCTAAGGAGGAAACAAAAAAAGTTTGTACAACAAAAAATGAGCCAACAAACAAAAGGGGTCTTTGTTTTTCATTATTCTGATAATTAAGTTCATAGAGAGACTTTTCCAGTGAAATATTTTCCAGTGTTCCAATGGAAGATGCTTGATTGTCAGACAAGAAGCACATGAGTTGACTAAAAGAATTGGGAGTACCTTAAACTTGAACCAGAGTCTAGCTCTGGGAGAGGGAGACCAGCAACACTGAAATTAGTGAATAAATGTTAGATTATAAATCATCAATCATATTTATGACTATGACTTTTCAAGAAAAAGTGGAAGGACTGGACTTCTGCTGACTTTGTTAAACTTGTGAGGAACTGAAAAGAATATACTCTACTTCATATCATTAATATTTGGAAGAACAAAAGGAAAGGAAAAAAGTAACTATAAAAATGTTGTTCTTAGTATTTGTGATAAAACATTTCATGTTATAAATTGCATATTATATAATAAAGCATGTTCAGTTATTGTTGTATGTTTGAAAGATACTAATGTAAACAAATGCCTTTTTTCTTCTTTTTTAGTTTTAAAAAATGTAGGCATTACATTGTAAAAACAGATGAAAGCTGGACAAAAACATGTTTAAGTTAATATGCTATAATCTTGGGTTGTTGAAGTGGGGGATTACATGTAAAATTGCACAAATTATAATATATGTAAAGTTGATATCTTTTCTGCTACTTTTGCATAGGTCAGTGTCTGAATTAAGCCCCTTTGGCTTAAGATAATATCAATATTTTGTGTAAATAAGTAAATAAGAGAACACCAAATGTAATGAAAAGTTTTCCTTTAGCAAATAAATGTTCCATGTGAGTTGTGAAGTCTGTAGCTAAGGGTAGCTGTACATTTTGTTCTTATGTTTCTATGGAGACAAGCTGACTACAGGGGTAGGCAATAAAAGCCAGAGCACTTTTTCCAGGCTAAAAGTTAATGTTTTCTGAAAGCATACACGCTTTCACATCTTGGAGGGAAATAAAGATAAGACAATAACAGACACCAATTATTATAAGTAGGAGCGCACACTATAATGTGCATCTTAGCATGGATAACCTTCATTTTAGGTTAGGTAATGCCTATTTGTGTGCAGCCATAGATTTGGGACAATTCCTCCTATCAAGAGGGTTAAAATTCATTCTTTGTAGATGTAGATTTGGGAGAATTCTTCCTATCAGGAGGGTTAAAATTCATTCTTTGAAGATGCATAGTTTCATGTGTTTTTTTAAGTTAATATGTTATGAGAGTGTTCTGCAGGTGCGTTAATATGTTATGAGGATGTTCTTTAGGTGTGTTTCATTTTCTTTTTGAGAGGTTTAAATTAAAACAAAGAGTCATTGCAAAATGTGGCATAGGTTCAAAGGGAAATAACAAGAAACAACTATATAAAATATCAATATGCCAAACATTAGTGGGTGCATGTAACACAAAGCTAGAAATAGACATTTTAAAAAAGCTTTCATGTATAATAGGTTACACTAATAATTTTCTATTATAATGGCTAAACTATCCATATTACTTTGGAATGCTAATGGCCTTACAGGTAGAGAAGAAAAGGAAAGAGTACTGAATTATATTAAGAAATGTACAAATAATAATGCTACAGGAAACACATTTGGAAAGGAGTGAGTGTATGAATTTGATAAAGAAAGGATTTCGGGAGGGATATTCAGCAAAGTATCAGAAACAAAGAAAAAGGGGAGTACCTATACTAATTGCTAGAGGAGCCCCAATGGTTATAGAAGAAGAAAATGGGATAATAATGGTAGATTTGTGGTAGTAAGGGGCAACTAGCAAAGGAGGATGATTATGCTGGCATGTATTTATATTCCATCTAAAACAGCTGTTGTGGAGCTTAAGAAAATTTTGGGAGAAATACTCAGCTTTCAGCAGGGAATATTACTTATAGATGGAGACTGGAATTTGATTCACAACAGAGAGGATATATCTGGGGAACATAGAAGAGAAAATATGACAAAAGAGGGTAGATTTCTGAAGAAATTTCTTACAATATTTGATATGAAAGATGTGAATTCAGCAGTAGGAACTTGGAAGGAATTCACATATTATTCTGCAAGGTACAGTAACTGGGCTAGACTAGACAGAAATTATATTTCACACAAATATGTGCATTTAATTGACAGCTTCAACAACCATCCAATAACCATTTCAGATCAGGCACCGATAATTGTTTTTCTTTTGGCTTTTCCCAGTTAAGGGTCGCCACAGCAGAACTCCGGTCTGCTAATGATTGGCAGTTGATTTTTATGGTGCTGAGGTGCCAGCCTAATGCCCAACCTTCAATGAAGGCATGCCCATTCACGCATGTCTTTCGAATGCCACTCGACCGCGTGGAGGACATGCAGACTCCACACAGAAGGCGCTCCAGCCAATAATCAAATGGGAGAACCTCTTGCTGTGATCAGGCACCAATAATAACACCAATTAAAATGTAGTGTAATGAAGTAAAAATGGCACAGTAGCACTTCCAACCCTACCTGTTAAAAAGAGGAATTAAAGGAAAGGTAGTAGAAAATATTTGAGAGTTATTAGGGAAGATAGAAATTTGTTCAGAAGTTATAGCTACTGAGTGGGATAAAATGAAAGTTGAGTTGAAAAATAGGGTAGAAATAAAAGAAAAATAGATATGGTTATGAAGTAACAGGAATCATTTAGAAAGTCTGACAAAGGTTAAAGTATTGCAGAATAAGGAGAATCTCACAGAACAACAAGAGGCACAAATGGAGAATGCTAAAGAGAAATAGGGAGTATCTGGATAATATGCTTGATTTTAGAAAGACTGCTGTTAATAACACCAGAACACAAAAACTTTTAGTGCAACAGCTCAGGCAAAAGAAAGTAGAAATGGTTGTTGTCAAATGTAGGGAGTCTGTAACAAGAAAAATAATCAGAGATCCTGTAGAGGTATTAGAGATATTTTGGAAATTTTATGAAAATTTGTATGAAGCAGAGAAATGTGGAAATCAAGAAAGAGCTCAAATGGAAATATTTATGGAAGACTTAACTATGCCAATGTTAGAGACAGATGATGATCAACAATTAACAGTTAAGATAGGAGGAGATGTGATATAAACAGTGACATAAAATCACTCAATAAGAAAATCTCCCAGAATAAATGGCATTCCTGTGGAAGTTTGGAAGCTAGCAGGGAACTCATAAAGATCTTGAAGGTTTTTTTAACATTATAGTAAAAGGACAGGCAGAACCAGGATTCTGGAAGAAAACTGTGGTGGCTGTAATACCTGAAGATTGTAAAGACCCATCAAACTTAGCTTCACACATGTCCATTTCAATTTAAACCACACATTTGATGATATGGGCTAGTATCAGCATAGACAGCTGGAGTTCTGTAAAGAAAGATATGTCCTTTAAATATCAAACTGATTTATACAAGATGCTTGTGTTATAAATGTGTTAAAACTGTATGGGATTTGAATATCAAAATGTGTTTGTAAAGTTGCTAGTGTTAAAAAAATTGATAACAGTGAGTCCTGCTGGATAGAGAAGGAATATACATGTGAGACTGTATGTATATATCTTAGCAAAGGACACTGGAAGAGAGGGGGTTAAACAGCTAGCTTACTTCTTACTTTAAGAAAAATACTGTTAATTGGACCACCTGTTTAGCCATGGAAGTGTTTATCTCACAGCTCTGAATAGGACCAATGATGGCATGGCTGGAAGAAGCCTTTGTTCATTACCTCAGTAAAAGGAGGAAAAGCCCCAAGCACTGCCATAATCATTAGCAAAACTTTAGATATGCATCTTATCACATCTATGCTAATATCCTGTCTCAAGCTTCAAAGGGGAATATTGTGAGTACTTGGAGTCAGGTGACCAGATGAGGTCATTCTGCCAGCCATCTTGTAAATTTTAGGAGTCTGCATGTCCTCCCCATGGTTGGGTAGCATTCAAAAGACATGCGTGCGTAAATGGGCATGCCTTCATTGAAGGTTGAGCATCGAGCTGGCACCTCGGAGTTTTGTATAAATCTACTGCTATTCATTAGCGGACCGGAGTTCTGCTGCGGTGACCCCTTACCGGGAAAAGCCGAAAGACAAACAACAACAAAGAGAAATCTCTCAGTATTGAATATTCTGTCATGGGCTTGACAAGAAGAAGGACCACTGACCTCCTCATCTGTCTTGCTTTGTTAAGTAAGTAGGGAATCGTTATTCTCCTAGATGCAGTCAGGAAATATAGGGAAGATTAGTTTAGATACTGTTTTTCTTTATTTGTCAGAGTCTGTCCATCAATGTTATTTTCAATATTTCCTGTGATTTGAACTCTGCAGTTTACTGTAAATATATATTCAGTATTTTCATGCTCTTTTATTATTTATTATTAAATATATTTAAAACATTTATTGTGGATGGTCATTTTAGAAAGTAGTTAACCTTTGATACTGCTTATATTTATTTGGTGACACTGTGTGGGCCACTCCACATGGCCTAGCTGTCATGGTCACCTACTACCATTTGTATTAGTATTAATATTACACAGTGTAATTGGACACCCTTTGTTAAAGGCCTTAGAGTAGCTGATTGTGGAGTGTCATGTGGCAGTGATAACTACCTTATACTCTAGGCAGAAGGGGTTACAGCAGGTAAATCTGTTCCAGCCTTTCCCAGGGGTGTGTGTCAGCTACTTGGAGCAGGGACACAAAGCACTGGTTTCACAGAGAGGGTGCTGGAGAACTTGGCTTGGATACATGGCTGAGGATCTAGCCTATAGCTGTGCCAGTGCCCATTCTTACTGGGGACCTGGAGGGAGACAGAGAGATCCAGACTCCAGAATGAGTATATTCCCTGTGTGATCTTGAGGGAAATTGTCCTTGGTATAGAGAGCTGCATCTGTAAATACTGAGTATATCCACTTAAAGAATGGCAAAGGTGTTGCCAAAATTGATAGATATGAATCAATGTTGTTTTGTGGATGGGAGGCAAATATTTGATAACATTAATAGAATAATGATGATCCAAAGGAAAGCAGAATGTAAGAAAATACTGCTGTTGTTGGTGAGTCTTGATGCAGAGAAAGCATTTGACAAAGTAAGCTGGGATTTTGTGAGCAAGGAAATGGAAGCCTTTGCATTTCCTGATACAATAATAAGGCTGATTAGGAGTATATCAGAGGCAAAAATTAAAGTAGTAGGGCTCCTTTCTGACAAGCTGTGTCTGAGCAGAGGACCAGGCAGAGGAATCCTCTTTTCCCATTGTTATTTGATTTATATGTTAAGCCATTGGCAAAGAAAATAGACTCAGAAATTTAAGGATATAATTTGTATGGTAATCACTACAAATTGGCTTTCTTTGCAGACATTATTTTGTATTGACAAAACTAGAAAAGGTGTGTTGTAGAACATCTTGAGACATTTTCAAGCCTTTTTGGGATATAAAATTAATGAAGGTGCTGTAAGCTATATATCCACATGTGAACTGGTGTATCAATACCCATATTTATGGAGATACAAGTATCTAGGCACATGGATTAAACATGGTTCTGTTATGGTAACTAATGATATGTGGAAGGAGACTCATCAAAAGATAACACAAAAACTGAGAAACTGGAAGCTCTTGTTTACTTGTATGGATAGCAAGATACAAACAGTGAAAATGTTTCTAGTCCCCTTCGTTTCATATACAGGTCAGGCATATTTTTTATAAACCAGATGAGAACTTGTGGGCAATAATTAATAGAGAGTTGTAAGAATTTATCTTGGAGAGGAAGAGGGCAAGGGTGAAGAGGGATAAGCTGATCCTTCCAAGAGAACAAGGTGGTTTAGGATTACTTGATTTGAAGGGATATTTTAGAGCTGCACAGTTAAGGCTTATATACATAACACAAGCAGAAATGTATAATTGAAACTGGAAAGGGATGATGATGAAACAGTGTAGAAATTCAAGAAATAAGGAAATAGAGGGATTTTGCATGTAGATCATTAAAGAGAATAACAACAGCCATGCAAAAGATTATATTCATAAACTAGCAGAAAGAATGCTAAGAACTAACCCAACAGAATAATGGAGAGAGGGGATTTTTTGCCAACAGGGATGACTGCAATTAGGAGGACAGATAATAGGCAAGAGGCTAGAATTTACAGGAGAAAATTGGCAAAGGTGTTAAGATTCTGGGAACAAATAACTAGAGAGGGAAAGGAAATAGAATGGGGAGAGGTCAAGAAGACATTTGGACTGCAGGCTTCCTTCCCTATCAGGGATTGATATCAGAGTATAAGCAAAGAGAAAGGGGTAAGGGAATCCTAAGTGAAAGACCTGCTCTGGTAGAGTTTTTTTATTTGAATCTAGAACAGCAGCTGCTGTTTAAAATAGGATAATTAATAGGGCATGTAAAATACTGCATAATAACTATATGAATCAATCAAAGCAAGTTATCAAAGACTGGGAAGAAAGCTTGGATAAGCAATGCACAAGGAAACAATAGGAGGACATATGCATGGCTCCCAGGTATGCAATAAAGTCTAGAAAATTTAGGATTTTTGCTTGGAAGTACTTTCATAGGTATTTTATACCCTTAGCCGACTCCAAAGAAATTTTCCTCAGGTAGATGGCAAATGTTGGAGGTATAATGGGGAAGAAAGATGGCTCTAGAAACATATGTTTTGGGCATGCACATGGGTGTAACTAAGGAAATGTTTGTTTTTTGTTTTTTTTTAGCTGGGATACAAAATCTGAATTGCCTAGACATAGTAAGGCCTTACTAATTTTAATTCTTGTGGCTGCAAAAAAAACGCAATGCATTGAAAATGGAAATCAAAATATAAACAACTGCATTTGAAGTATTGAATACTGTAACAGAGAATAAAACTGAAAGTGGAATCTTTAGAATAGTTTAGGTACACATTACATGCAAAACTTTGGAAATTGTGACAACAGGATATGCAGAATAATGTTTTGGAGGAGAAGTGAGATTTAAAGGAAGGTAGGAATTGAGCAATTTATGCAATGTTGGATTGATGATATTTATAAAGGTACTTTAATTTAAACTGATCACGCTCTAAACTTCAAACATCATACTCAAAGAGTACCACAACTAAAAACCTCATAAATGCTGAAATCTGTTAGTAATAGCAATCTAGAAAATCTATTCCCCTAAATCCTCTTCCTCCATGTGGGTCAGTGAAATAAATATCACTGAATTGCAATACACAAAGATAATTCAATCCCCATTAAACAGAAGGCAACATTCCTGCATAATTTATTAATAGTTATGTTTCTGCAAGAACCATATTACCCACCTCTACGTAACAAGTTAAATAATCATTTTTCTCATAATTTTCTTAGAAATCATAACGCCCTAATTTCCCTTACACTAGGTGAAAATGCATTCTCTAAATTTGATTTGATAACCTGGAATTCCCTGCCAGATGATTTAAGACAAATTAATACTCTCACTGAATTTCATAAACAGTTTAAAACACTCCTCCAGAAACAATCTGAATGTATTTGCTTTAGAGATCAAGGCTGAATATCTTCACCCCTACAACCATATCTTAATCTTCAAATTAATCATATAATGTAAGCTCCGTTTTGAAATCATCCAACTTATATTCATATCTAAATTATATCTCTAGCAGCAATATTTAAGTATTTCTATTTGCTTTTGTATTTTCTCTATGCACTAATTGTTCTCTATTATTCATAACTTATAATCAGTCTGTGGTATCTGCTTTAGCCCAGGAAATGGCTATAAAGCATTCTTGGACCAGTTCATTTCTCAATTTAAAAAACAAATATATATATATATATATATATATATATATATATATATATATATATATATATACATACATATATATGTACAGTAAACTCTCAGTTAACCAGTACCCATCAAGATTGCTACAGCCGGATAACTGTAGTTTCTGGTTGCTTGAAAGTTACTATTAAAAATAGGCATGACTAATATTGTACCCTATACTATTTGTTTGGTTTGACTTGTTCTTAGATTGGGGAGAGAGGGAATGTATTCCTATCTTCCTTTTTAAAACTCTAAAACTCTAAAAACGTCAGGTATGTTTCTGGGGGGGGGGGGAGACAGAAAGTGCAACACATGAAAACTGTACTATATTTCTTCATTTTTTTTCTGGTTGCTTGACAGTTCTGGTTGGCTGAGTTCCAGTTAAAAGAGAAAGTTTGCTCTATATATATATATATATATATATATATATATATATATATATATATATATATGGAATTTTACTATTGTAAATCATTTATTGGCAATAATTATTTAATCAATTCATTAGCAATTATAACTTTTTATTATTTGGATTCTAATGATTATTTCATTGATATTTCTAAACTTGATGTTAGGAAATAGATGAGGAAAGTAAGGTTGAACAAAGGGAGAAATGAGAATGGGGGAAACTGGATCCAGCAAGGAGGAAGGTGGCAGAGTCGTATTTCCAGGGAAAATACCAAAACATTTTAAAAGGCATAAGGGAATTCCATTAAGTCTCACAAAGCTTTTTTATATAATATGTACAAGCCTTCTCAGAGATTTTATATTAATTAAATACTAAAATAAAATGAAATACAGTTGAGCCATAGCATTCTGTTTGCTTTTTGTTGAAATACAGTTATGAAGCTCCAATTTTTATGAAATTCTAATATTTTTATAAGTTTAAAGAAGTCACTGCTACAGGTACAATATTACTAGTTCACAGTAGATGAACCTTAATGGTAATTAAAGTGCTGCCTAGCTGATGGTAGGCAGTGATTTTTGCAGATACATAAAGAAAAATATTCCTCTTGAGAAAAACAAAAACTGCAAGTTGCACAGACAACTATTTATAAGAGCTGTACATATTTAAGAGTAACACTGGGCACTGAGTGCTACCCTAGCAAATATAATTATACAGAACTAGGTGAATTTAAGAATTCTAGTTGGTTACTGTACCACAGTACCAGTGATGATACTGAAAAGTAATATCACTGCATCTACTTTGGTCACAGATCATTATTATTCCTATTAGAAAAGACATGTTTTATGCTGGCAATAACATACTCCAAGTCATGAGCTGTCATGTAGTAAGACATTCCTTCCCATGTCTCACTGCATAAGTAATACATTGCACTTCATCTGAGTATTTACAGTAACAAGATTCAGCAAAATTAAAATCTGGAAAAAAAATCAGCCAAAATGAGTGAAGAATGCGCCTGTTTGAAAACAGCAAAGGAATTTGGAATGACAAGTACTTTATTACATACAAATATGTATTAAGAGCAGACTTTTTGTAACTTAATATTGTATTGTCTTTGTTTTAAAGTCTGTGTTATGCTATTCTCCAGTATCTGTTTTATTGTACTTGTACATACACTTAGCTAAAGGCACCTAAAACAGGAAAGTTTAATTTACTCTTTCTGTTGTAATGTAATGTTCCTTTTAAATCAATAACATGCACTAATGAACTCTGTATAATGCAAATCACTACTATCTTACCATTATTTTTAAGAATTAATGTGTGAACCTTAGAAGAGCAGAATATTTAGTAATAAGGGCCAGTGTAAAGACGTTTAAATGAGTAACATCACTGAGGTCCTTGCTAAAGAAGCCTTGATTTATCTATAAATGTGACCTATGAAGAGACCGATAATTCTTTTTGTATCCTGTGCTGGAACACTCTTTGGGAGCTATATAATCGCAACTAAGGCCATTTGCCTTCATGACTTTAAGCACTGACTTATACCAGCGTATAGGTAACAATATTTTATGAAATGTTAGTAATAAGTCATAATGGCATACAACAGCATAGCGGTGAGGTTTCTAAAATGATACATCTAGCTATTGTTGGAAATCAACTAACTGAAGAAAGAAGCATTAAATGCTATATAATTCCTGTTGGCAGTGAGTGGTAAGTTTGCCCTGAGAACAGAACATTCTTGTGCTGATACAGAAAAACATAACTGGTGCACAATACTGAATGCTTTGAATGAGCACACACACAAAGACACATTTATATGAATTAAACAAAACAGTAACGAAATACATCTGTTGAGTCATAGCGGTCATGCCACTTACTAAATATTCACCTGTGGTTGTTTGGATTTAAGATAAATTATTAACAAGTTTCATTATCAGTAAGCCCAGTAGCTCACAGTAACTGACAGTGTAAGTGTGTGCATGAGACATTTAATAGCAACACACTTGATAAAAGAGCTCAGGAAGGTTTATATGCAACAATTATCTCTGTTAATGTTTTATACTCCCGTAATGAATCATGTAGATTAATGGTTATTTATTTGTCACTGCAGAGAAGAAGAATTAAAATGGTGGTATCTCAGGATACAATGCTTGACATACTGTATTTTGATTACAACATTTTCAAACAAAGTGAATAGATATCCAATTTTATGGTGTTTATTTTATTTTTGTAATGTTAGATGCATGAGAAAGTATAACTGTTAGTGAAAAAAAAAGGATTAATAGGGCTAGAATACATATGCTTAAGATCTGCTGTATGCAGTCTGGAAGAAGCTGTGAATTTGTAGATTCTGAGGCATAATGTAGGTGTGCACTAAAATCAATGGATACCTACAAGTGTTACTCATTAAAATATTGCATAATGATTAAATTTGTAGCTAATGCCCTCACTTGTCTGGATAAGCAAAGATCACAGCATAAATCAGGGTACATTATATTGTACAAAATATGCACCGTAAGAAGTGCTAATTCATAGCTTTTTTAGACTATGGGCTTGTCCAACAAGTGGACTGTGGTATGCTGTCAAATAAAGCAAATATGTGGAGGCAAGATGTGTTTTATATGAGGTGGGCTAATTACAGTTATGCTAGCATCTCTTGAAAAGCTAGAACTGGTTAGCTATCATTACACAACACAGCAAATATGTCCACATGTTATAACTAAGAAAAAAAAAAAAACATTTTCTGTTCAGGGATCTTAGCCAGTATCATTTGCCACCACAATGAGTAATATTCTGGGCATTTATCAAAAATGCATACAAGTTTAATATTACTTGCATGAAACAAGCCAGTAACTGTGTTAGTGGGATTTGAAAATCACAATTTCATGTTATGCACAAAAATTCTATAGCCTTTTAAAAAGTTGAGCATGTTTCCTGCAATCTTTAGGAAGAGCTATTTATTTATGTACACTGCTGCGTTTCTGCAGTATTTGCCAGGAGGCAACATTTCACAGTCCACTTACGTAGTCTTGTAGATGAGTCATCCTACAGTGTTGTTATAATATGGGTTGCATAAGATTCAAACTTATACAATAAAAGGTGCTTAATATATGAAAAAGCAAACATTGATTCAATTTGGAATAAAACATAGCTGTAATAAATCCATAATTACTCACAACAATGAAATCACCACTTAAAACATGGGTCAGTGTCATCAATGAAAAAAGAAAATTACAGTTACCATTTTCTCCACACCGCTAACCAGACAAATTAAAAAGATAATCCCCCATTCAGTCAAAATAAATAAAATTAAATAATTTCACTTTTCAAAATAGGTAATCAAAATGAAGTCATGCTGAGTGTTAAACAACAATATTGACATAAAGTACGTTAACAAATTAGGTGACAGCAACTGCATAAAACAGATGCACACTACAAGTATCCTTATGTACACATAGGCATAGTGCACAGTATAGTTTTAATCCATCCAAGAAGAATCACATCAGTAATCACAGGCCAAAAGAATGTGACATGTTAAGATGCACTAGCACAAAAGCATTACTTTAAGAAATAAATAATTTTTCTTTTATAAAAATACCACTGTACAATTGCATGCTCCTCACAGTTAATTAAGTCCTGCTCTTACTTTTACTGCAGAATAGAATTTTCTTAAGTAATGCAAACTGATGTACTTCTTAGCAATGAAATGTTTGAACACAAGTACTGTTAAAACCTTATGAAAGCTGGATGCAGCTCCAATGGTAAACTATACCTGACATCTGTAATCAGTGACAGCAAGCCCTGTACACAATATTATATATAATTTTTGTAGTGCATGGAGAGAGATGATTACACTCTGATATCCGGAAGAAAGTAAATCAGCTAAGAGCTTCTCTAGTGTGAGATCTGATCTCAACAAATATTAAGCAGCCATGCTTCAGTCATTTAGATCGTGTCACACTAGGCAGTTAAACCTGCCAGTATTGACCAGCAAACAACAGTGGCAGAATAAAAAAAAAAAACAGATTTATTTCTGCATGCTCTCTGTGCTGGTAATGTCTCCCAGACTTTTTGTAACATAATAGAATCTCTTAAACTATCTTTCTGATAAAACTCGTCAAGTGCTTTACAGCTCTGAAAGCCAGCAAAACAATTGGCTATTTTTTATTTTCTTGTAACTAGTAGTACATATAGTAGATAAAACCCCATGCACTACAAAGAATTATGATCCAGTATCTGATCAAAACCCTTTATCATGTGTTCTTGGCATGGGTGCCAAGCTTCACCTCAAGCAAGCTGCATGTCTCGAACACATAATACCTTCAAAACCAGCTCACAATAAGTAAAGAAAAACCGATACGCTGATAAAACTGAACATTTTAATCAGAACAATCCAAATAATGTCATTAGTGCTTTCGTCTTTACAGTGTCTCAAATGGATTGAAAGTCTTGTATCTATTGTTCTGATTGTGAACTGGGTTTGAAGTTGTATGTTATGGTCTGGTTCCAGATGAAGCTTTTTTTCTGTTTCAACATCGAACACATAATAAGATGGTTATAACTGGCAACTTGCTCACAATCCTTTTTTAATGTATCCAAGTCATTTGGATTTCTAATACCATGATGGGAATGGATCCCATTCCTAAGTCAAAGTATGATTAAATTCCGTGAAATTAGTATTGTTTCAGTCTTTGATGTTAGCCAGAAGTGCTCTATGCAGCACCCACAATGTGTCCAGTAATGATTCCTTTTGCAATTCGTACAGGGTTACATGCATCGGTAACATATCTAAGTATGATTGTAAATTCTTTTTTATAAAACCTATTGCTCTTACTATTATTGGAACTGTCTGAGTATCCTTCTTCCACATTGCCCTCATTTCTGCCTGCAAATCATGGCATTTTATGACTTTGTGTCTCTCTCTCTGTACATAAGACACAGTAGTGACTGGGTGTAGCAATTTCAATGATCAATGCTACTTTTGCCTTCTTTACATGGACCACTATATCTGTTTTTCTCTCATCTATTTTTTGAACTGTTGGTAATGGGTGATCCCATGTGATATAAACTTCATCATTTTCTATAATGCTTTGTGACTCATGTTTCCAGTGTTTTTCATCTACTTCAGTATTATAACGTTTTCACAATCCCCACTACAACAGTCTTGCCACATTATTATGCCTTTCGGTATACAGTCCTTCTGCCATTAGTATATCACAACCAGCAACAAGATGTGCGACTGTTTCCAGTTCTGTTTTACAAAATCTATATTTGTCTGTTTCTCCCACATGTTCAATGGATCTTATAAACCAATGTCTATGTAGTCCACTATCTTGAGCTGGCAATATTAACCTTTCTTCTTTTTGTTTATATTCACCCCTCCTTAGCCATTCCTGCATTCAATCATTTTCAACATGAGGTTGTTCCAAGAGGTTTCTATACTTGCAACTGTATTTATGCACTTCCACATTTCTTGCCTTTCCATCTGATCATTCACCTTATATTCTTTCTTTTGTTTGTTGGCACTTTCAGTTGCTACCTGATTTTTATCTACTTCTGGTTTGATTTCCATTCCTGCTTGATGCCAATATACTTCTGCTATCATCTTAGACTTATTCTCCTCATGTTTCAAAACTTTCACTATGTTTGAGTCTTGTGAGGTCAGCAGATATGTATGCAGTCCCACGATTGCAGATCTATACATGTAATCAATTTCAAGGAGGCCCATACCTCTTTCAGAATGGGAACTATATAGTCTTGGTAAGCACTGATTTTTATAAATCATTTGATGAGCATGAAGCATCCTTCTTGTGTTGTTATCCAAACTATCCGGCATCTTTTGGGGCCAGTCAAGCACTCCAAAACTGTAAGTTAGGAGAAGAAGAGCAAATTTGTTTGTAGTTTGAACTTTGTCTTAGATGTCAACGCTGTTTTCAATATTAATTTAAGTCTTCTAAAATATTCCTTACTAAGTTTTATCTTCATTTGTTCATGTTTTATTGTTGTTTCTTCATCAATTCCCAAATATTTATTCATTCCCTCTTGCTCAAGTTCTTTTATATCATATTCCTGTCCCAAACTGATGTTTTTTAGTGCTGCAGTTTTCCTGCTTTAAAGGTTGCTTTTGCACATTTATCAAGACCAAATGGCATTCTTATATCATCTGAAAATGTTTTGACCACTGATGAACCATACAATTTTAAATCTACAAAAAGAAGATGAGAAGTCTTACACTTTGTTGTTTTCTGGGAGCCAAATTATAACCATGATCTAATCTGTTAAGTAGACAGCTTAATGGGTTAAGTGCAAGACAAAAGAGCAACAATGACAGAGAGTCACCCTGAAATATTCCCCTTTGAATTTTTTATCCCTGGAATAATAATTTGTCCTTTATCATGGCTTAACTGCAAAGTGGTTTGCCACTGTTTCATTGTTGCTGTAATGTAATCAATCAGGGTAGGATGCATCTTATACATTTTAAGTACTCTTTTATCCATGAATGTGGGATACTGTCAAATGCTTTTTTGTAGTCTATCCATGCCATACTTAGATTCTTCCCCTTTTTACAGTTCTCCATTATGACTTTATTTAACAATAAATTATCCTTTGTTCAATATGACTTTATTTTATTACCCTTTTGTTCTAGTGCCATAACTGAGTTTTCTTCTAAATGACTATAAACTCTGTTGGCATCAATTCCAGTGTATAGTGTATACTTCACCGGAAGGCAAGTTATTGGTCTATATTTTTTAGGATAGTTTGCAGGTGAACTCTCAAGTAGGAGCATTGTTTTTCCTGTTGTTAACCAGCCTGGTGTCTGTTCAGAGTGCACATATAAATAATTCTCACCCATGGCTAAATATTCATGTTAAAATGTTAATACTTTTAGCCAGAAGTTAGGTACTGCATCTGGGCCTGGGGTTTTCCAATTAGGAACTTTTCTTAACTTTGTTTCAATCTCTCTGGCTGTTACTTCATCCCATTTCATATCCTGTACATTTGAGCTTCTTATTCTTTCACTTCTTCTATCCATTTAGCATCTTTTCTTTTATATTCCACAGGATCATCATCGACATTTCTCCAAAATGTCTCTATTTCTTCTTTTTTGGTGGTGTTTCAATTAATTTTGTTTTGTTTCCCAATTCTCTATAAAACTTTTTTGAGTCATCAATAAATTGCTTATTTTGTACTTTTCCTTTATATTTATCAGCATATCTTCTATTTTCTGCCTGTGCTGATTATTTATAGTTTATTATTTGTGAGTGTACATGACAGATCTTGATCTGTTCTGATACTACAAATAGTTTTTATCATGTCTATCTTTCTGAATATTTTTGTTGATCTGTTCCCTTTTCTGTACTCTTCTAACATGACACTTCTTGTCTGAATTGCTTTATAGTTTTCGCTATTCAGTACTTCCATGATGGCATTCAAGTTTTCCCCTCCCTTTCCCTTACTATGCTGTGTTTTTGTGGTAAGACTTTATCTGTTATTAATTTACTTGCACAATAATATATCCTATTTACTTCTGTTATATTGCATGAATCTCTATAGTCAATCCTAATTACTGTGCCATTTGTTTTATCAGACTTCTAACGTTTTAGATCGTATTGACTTTCTGTAGTCTATTACTTTCATTGATCTTGATATGCCTGTCCATCTCTATTAATTCAAGGAACTCTTCTCTTTCTCTTAGCCATTTTCTTCTAAACTGAGGGCACATTCTTTGTTGTCTATTTCCTGTAGACATTCTATGGAAAGTTCCAGAGCATCTTCCTCTGTCACATTCTCTTCAGTTTCACCCTGTGTCATCTGTTGCTCTTTCATAATGGAGTGCATTGGCCCCACTCCACAATATTGACTGTCAGAGTTGCCACAGTTTCCTGTTCCTTCTCTTGCTGTGAATTTCAGCTGAACATTTGTACTGGTTTCCTATGAAAGGCTCCAACGTATCCTCATACGGCAACTGATCAGATGTTTCTCACTCCACTGGTTTCTCCTTAATTTGGGGATCCATTGCTCTGTCCTTCAGTGATGTTATCTGAGTTAGATTTTCTACACTAAATCCTTCAATTCTCAGGTAATCCATATCCTCAGTTTTTATTTCTTTAACTTCTCCTTTATTAATCCTCTTTTCCTCTTTGTTTTCTTATTTTTTGTATTGCAAAATTTTCCATGTCAGGATGCCTTTGCCTGTATTTCTCTTCAAATATCTTTGGTGCTGCTCTTTTTTTATTGATTAGTTTTGCTTTCCCCTCTTCATAAACATTGCACCATATTAAACCTCTTTTTCTTTCCCATTTCCATATTTCTTCTTCAGATGTCTGCTGCTCCTCCTGTTTCTGCTTACTTTAGGTTCTAGTTGTTCCATTGTGCTGTGATGTAACCTGTGTTATACTTTCTGTACTAAATCCTTCACTTCACAAATATTCCATAACCTCATCTTCTATTTTTTCTAACTTCTACTTTACTAATCTTCTGTTCTACGTTCCTTCATTGTGATCTTATTATTTTTTTTATTGGAGAATTTTTCCTCATCTGGATGCTACTCTATCATCTTTATGGCTCTTTTTTGGCCTATATAGTTGTCAGAATGAGTATAAAGACTTTCAGCTTTTCCTGGTCCGCTCATGATTGGCAGTAGTTTTTTAAGGCGCCGAGTTGCCAGCCCAACGCCCAACCTTCAAAGAAGACACGCCCATTCACACTCGCACCTACCTGCATGTCTTTAACATCACTCAACCACAGGGAGGACATGCAGACTCCACACAGAAGGCGCTCCAGCCGAGAATCGAACAGGAGAATCTCTTACAGTGAGGCAACAACACTAACCGCAGCACCACCGCGGCTTCATGAGTATATAAACTGAAAATCATACACATACAAGTGAGTGTACTATATGCACTTACTCACAGTGTGACACACTTCTCAAGAACCCCAGGTACAATGTGTTTTAATTATTACACCGCAAGTGCACTCTGTGTTATTTGTAAAAATAAAACTGAGCACTCCAAGAAGAATACAAATGTGCTTTGTTTTTTTAAGTGAATGAAACCAACTAAATGAGAAAAAAAGAGAAAAAAAAAACTACAATGCAAAAATAGTACATTTTCCAGAAGGAGGAACAGTGCTGGTCTTGCATTAATGTTCTGTAGGACCTTAGTTAATGCACAAAGTCCCCCTATATATCCAGCATTGTTAGAAACTTTCTTCTGTTCTTTGAGACCTTTCTTCTCTGCATCAGACCATTATCTTTTGGAAAACAATGAACTAACATAAATATTCCAAAGGCAGTTGTAAAATGTTCTAAATAAGTCATCTGTGTGAAATTTAAATAAAGTTCTCATAGGATGCTGGAGGAATGGTAACCTTACTGTATTTTATACAATTGTACCATCTACTTTGAAGAAGGTCACTGCAATAGTAAATTGTAACATCTGGAGAGATTTATAAGCAGTACCTGGAGCATCGGTGGAAGTGTAGATTTCGTGTCCCCGTAGGAAGGCTGTGGGAACAGGGTCTATACGGCAAGAAGAAAAAGAACTAAGCTTTCAGATGAAGAATAAATGGATCTGGGTCCTTGAGGTACTTTTTACACTGAAACCTCAAAACATTAAACATGTCCTTCTGTTTACTGTACTTTCACCTTATAGCGTCTTATGTGAACACATTTCTGAAATATGCCATTGATGTTGCTGGTGTTCTAGCACAAGGTGCCCTGTCTGTGCTTTTCAGAGGTTTATTATACTCAAAATAACAAAAGACAATATAGTAGGACAGACATTTAGACAGAGTCTATTTATTTACAGGCAGGCCTTCTCTTCCTTTCTTGGATGAGAATAGTTTATTAGTTTACAGAACTAATTAGTTCTTCTAGAATAGTATCCATGTTGTCTATACAAATCACACAACTGTAGGAAATACTCTCCTTCATTTTGATTATTTACATAAAAAAGGAAGTTGAATGGGGTGTCTTGAGAGATACTGCTGAATTGACCTTTATCATGAAAGATGGATTATCTGTACTGAAACCTTTTTATTATGAAAGACTGCATAGAGTGGCTTACATAAAAGAACATATAATTCTGAAATTCTTATGCTTGAGATAAAAGCCACCAGAAACGAATCCTCAGTGAAAGATATGTTATATCCACCATGTCTACTGGTTCAGGGAAAATAATATTAACTTCTTTGTCACAAAGTTCCAATCCCTAGCTTTGATTCAGTGACACAGACAGAGGGAACACTGACTGTGACCTGGTTAGACTTTCATTAGCAGCTTGGGCACCAGAGGAGTAAGGGTGTGGGGATGGAACTGAGTGACTTATGCCAGATGTCTCAACCTGAGAAAGGAATTGGGTTCTATATGTAGCTGCAGCATGACCTGATTTAGATCAGAGCATGAATATCATGGCTGTAAAGACAGGCTTCTATATAATACAGATGGTCGTGAGTGGGCCAGCATTACAAGTGGTGATGTTGGCTTTGCTCCCCCAGTTACATTTCTCTTCCCTTGTATACCTACAATCCCTGTCCATAGGCTGCATATACAATGACTGCCTCCTTACTGTCACTCTCAGGAAAGTGGGGCAGATAAATCATTAAGAAAGATGCAGCAAAGGTACTCTGTCCCTGAAGAGGGAAAGTCTGCCTGCTGAAAGGGATATGGCAAGGTTTCAACAGTTTGTCAAGAGGAACGGGTTATGGGGAATAAGGGCATATAGAAGAAAACACTAGAGGCCAGCATGTGCAGCTTAATCAACTTTAATATGTAAAAATAAAACTAAGGCATGTAATGCCACAGAAAAAGATTTATTTCAGTTCAAACTGGTTTCGGCTAAACAGCCTTCCTCAGTGAAAAAGCAAATTACATGCTTACAACTTTTCATGAATATTTATACATACCAGCAACCAATCTGAAAATGGTACAAGCCAAACCAAAAGCTGGTGTTTTAATAGTTACTTAAAACATATATTCAGAAAAACATTTTAATTATTATATGAAAGTAACTATATTGTCCCCTATACATAAATCATATAGCAAAATTAAGTACATATGTGTATATATTAAGGTACTTGAAAAAAGTAATAAATAGTTACATAGCCTGTGTGTATATTATTTGGTTGAAAACATCCAATAATTAATAAGGTCCTAAATGCCATAATATAGTGTGTTAAACCATAAGTTCACAATAACAAAAACAACACTATATGGATAAATGGTATGTCCAAAAAACTATACTAGTATGATAACCAGTAATAAGAGGCCTATTGTATGCTTATTAATTAATAGTTCGATACAAAAGTATGCATAAATAGCTAGGAGTCAATCCAAATGATTTATAAATATCATAGATCTAATTTAAGTGATTCCCACTCCTAATAAAATGGTATACAACAATTGTATATTATAGAATAAGCACAAAAATTACAGTATTCATATGTTATAATATCAACTCATAGTGAACATCACGATGATACATTCAATATTGAGAAACATTGGAAAATGTTTCATATGTAGCCTAACCACATAGTCTATACAATACTAAACTACATATTATACAAGTTATTGGTATCTGTTTTATAAATCAGGCAAATTCCAGTTCCAGAGACTAATCATGGTGTCAGCATTCCTATAAGATTACAAATGGTCATTAAGGCCAGGGGGGAAGAGAGCCCCCAAATGGATAATCCAATATTTCTCCTTGTGGTTCAAAATGCTATGCCATCCCTGTTGGTTGTTCCTATCTCCAGTGATTTTATCAATAATCATAAACATAAACTTTGCATTGTGATGTTTAACAGTGTGTCGATATAAAGCATTAGTCTCTTTCTTATTACGAATATCACTTTTGTGTTCCTCCATTCTAACCTGTAATGAGCGTGATGTTTGTCCAACATAGAATGCTGAGCATTGACATGTTGCCAGGTATATGACCCAACTGCTACTACAGTTACCAAAAACTCTAAGATCATAAACTCGACTCGTATTAGTGCTTGTAAATTGTTTAAGTTTACTTACTTGATTACAAGATGTACAGTGGCCACACGGAAATGTGCCCAGCAGTTGGTCCCCAAATATAGTCATTTGTTTGTAGATGGCCCCACCACTTTCTTTATGTTTATAGTGTGAGAATAATGCTCCTAGCATTTTTCCTCGTCTGTAAGAAAACTGACATTTGGGACCCAGAATGTCTCTCAGATGATCATTCGCTAATAATATATTCCAATTTGCATCAAGGGTATTTCTAATAACATTATGGTTTCTACCATAGGTAGTAACAAACCTCAATGAGGATTCTTGTTTAAATGGTTGGTTAGTTTTGTATTCAAGTAGTGTGTTCCTATCCTTTTTGTCTGACCATATACTGGCTGATGTTATGTCAAATGGATGATATCCTCTGTTCAAGAATCTTTTCTGGAGATCCACTTTGGCTTCATCAAAATCCCTTGTTGAAGAACTAATGCGTTTGATCCTAAGAAATTGGGATTTTGGTATGTTGCGGATGGTGTGGTGCGGGTGCATGCTAGATGCGTGAAGTAGTGTATTATATTGTGGATATTTCCTATGAATTTTGGTACTCAATGTATGGTCATTATTCCTGTACACTGTAACATCCAGGAAATCAATAGTTTTGGGGTGGAATGTTACAGTGAATTGTATACCCCAGATGTTGCTATTAAGATATTCCACAAACTCCTTTAAGTATACTGCATCAGCACGCCACACCATCCAGTAATCATCAAGGTATCTACGCCATATATCTATTTCAACCATGTAAATATTATGGAGTGGATTATATATCAGACATTCTTCCAAATATGCCATGAATAGGTCGGCGTATATGGGGGCAAAAGATGCCCCCATGGCAGTACCTTGAAGTTGCCAATAGCATTCTCCCTGAAAGTAGAACACATTTTTATTGAGCACATATTCAGCCATGCAGATGATCAGTGTGTTAAAGCCTGGTGGATATAATTTGGCATTTTCTAACCAATATTGTAGAGCCTGCAAACCTGCCCAATGAGGTATGCTAATGTACAATGATTTAACATCCAATGTACACATAAGCCAATGTGGTTCCAATTGGGTGTCTTGTATAATCTGTAAGAATTGGGTCATGTCCTGTATTCTGGCCCTAACCTTTTTCAATAGTGGTTGGAGTTGTTGTGTCAAAAATACCAAAAGTGGTTCAGTAAGTGAGCCAATGCCTGATACGATAGGTCTACCTGGTGGTTTACAAATAGATTTGTGAATTTTGGGAAGCAAATACAAAACCTGTTTCTGGGGATCTATCACCGTAAGATGTTTTACTGTATTTTGTGTAATAATACCTTCTTCCATAGCCAGGGTAAGAAATGTATCAATTTCTTTTTTGAAGTTAATGGTGGGATCTATAGACATATGCATATAGCATTTTGTGTCTGATAGTTGATCCAAGCCTTCCTTAAGATAATAATTCATATTCAAGATCACAACCGCCCCTCCTTTATCAGCTGGTAATATTGCTATGTCATGGTTATTTCTTAGTTCAGCCAGGGCCATTCTTTCGGATGTAGTAATATTTTGACCCATGATGCGAGATTCGAATTGTGCAAAATGTAAATCCCTTAAGACTGATTGTTGAAAAATAGACACATGTTTGTTCATGGGAGGTTGAAATTGAGATTTTTGAAATTTGAAGTAATTAGATCTTTGAGATATTTGGGAAGTTTGGTCTGAAAAAAATATTTTAAGATTAAGGTTACGACAAAAATCCATAACGTCAGACACAATATTGTATTCATCACAAAAGAAACTTGGTACAAATCCCAAACCTTTATTCAAAAGTTGTTCTTGTTCGTTAGTTATAATGACATCAGACAAATTGAGTAAATTTTTATATTCATGTTCTATTGTCTCAATAGAGTTTCTATCAATCCCTCCACCGAGTCTGTTCTGCTTCCCATGTTTATGTTTGCGGCCACCCCGCCGCCTTTTCCCCCTTCTAAAGGGAGTGTAGAATTAGACCTTTTCCGCATTGGTGATTCTTGGAACTGTACATTCTCACTATCAGTATAGGAGGACTCCTCCACCGAAGTACTAGTCATAGATTTGTCATAGTGTTTCAATATAGACCTAGGTCTTTTTCTGGTTCTGCCCTTGGTCACTCCTTGATTTGTGTCCATAAATCTGACAGATCTATAAGTGTCAAATGGGCGTCCCCTTTTGTAGTCCATGATATCCCCATTAAATTTTTTGATTTTTCTATCTTTAGTTATTTTTTTCATAAGAGGCCAAGAATAAGGGCATATGTCAGGAAGAAAGAGTAGGGGACCAAAAAAAAGTTCATTCCTAAGTGAATGACATGCATCTTCTTCATGGTCTTAAGTGAAGATCTCCCTTTAGGAAGGCCTTAATTAAAGTTTCTGCTGCTTTCTGTGAAGTCTGATAATAAACAAAAATTGCAGAGGTATGAACCTTAACAGATAAACAAACTAAACTTGATTTAAATAATTACTTTTAAATAGACCAACAGTCTTGACACAGAACAATGTTTAAGGATGTAGGTCTTGTGATATCATCCTGGTAAAACATCTCTTCCTCTTTTGTAAGTAAGCTTTTCTTCTGTTTAGCTTTATGTCTTCCTTTAATATGTTAAAAACCTCTGTCCTCCAAGCTGGTAGAGTCTGGGTCTTGAGTCTGGGATGGAAAATATTAGATTGTTGCTGTGTCAGTAAGAACTTGTGGAGGGAAAACAACCATAGTGGAAGAATGGTTAAGCTCATTACAAGAGAATACCACAGTTTCCTTAGCCAAGAAGAAATTATTAAGATTATGTTGACTTTCTCTTTCCTTGATTTAAGCAGTACTTTCTGAAACAGAGGAAGACCCTTGATTTAGAAAAGTTCATAGGTACACTGGTAATTACTAGGCATGTGGTTAAAAAGACCGCTGAGGTGCCTAGACCAGTTTCCCAGTTGTCCCAGAACCCTGTCTGGTTATGTGACTTGCTCAGAGTCATACAGTAGGCAAACTAAGGCTGAAGAAATCAAACCCTGGACAACAGGAAACAGGTCATTAACAGCTTGTAGTCTTAATCCACTGCACCAACTGGCAAACTAAGTCTTAAGAAAGTCAATCATGAAGAAATTTTTGTTTATAAATTTATTCACATCAGGGACTAGTCTTATTCTATTGGTCTTTATGGAAACTAGAAACAGTCAAAAATAGAAGCATTGACTCTCTCTACTGGTAAGTATTCAGTGCATTGATTTTTTTGTAGTAGTAACCTGGCCATTAACTATGAACACCGATGTAATTAATATGTAGATGTCTGTAGAATAAGAATCATTTGTGGTTTCTGAACCAAACGTCTTTTACATATCCTTGGTCTGCTGTTTGTAAAATCTATTTGCCTGTTGTCATTTTCTGACATTAATAAAGATGACACTGAATTTTCCCTACTATAGGTGTCAGGAAAGGATGATGCATAGACAAAAGCGTACTGTTGTGACAACTTTCTCGGATTATGCCTGCTCTTTCCTGCCACATTTGAGTTGTAATTATCTTCCTCCTTTATACTACTTTTGTTCTGAGAGGAATTTTTTTGTGAATATTTCTTTAGAAACTACGGAGTATGTAGTACATACATTATTTCAAATTAAGGTGTCGCTTTTTTCTTCTTTTTTTTTTATACGTTCCCAATAATACCATCAGTAAGCTGTATAGAAAACAGTTGTATCACTGAAGCAATCAATAGTCTGTATCAAACATTTTCATTATCTGACTTTGTGCCAAGCCAGGCACAACTGCTGAAAACAGCCCTTGACACAGCTGCCCTTGCTAAAACATCTACAGAAAAATAAACACACTTCAATGTATGAGTTCGAATTTTGTCAACAATAGCACAAAGTTTACCTTGTCAATGAGAAGCATTACTGCTTAGTAGGGACTGTAAATGTTCCAGAATCTGCTCAGTAATAGAACTCTAATAATAAATCACATGGGATAAATAATTCAGTGCTCTAGAGTTAAGTATTAGCAGTATACACTTTTTTTATCATATTTGTCTGGTAACTTTAACTCTTTTGAGCTAGGAACTGAATAAAAACAAAACTAACTCAAAACCAAAAATTACCAGAACCAAAGTGAACAGAAGTGGCCTCAAACATTAAAAAATATATTTTGATGATTAAAAAAAATACAAAAGGATTAAGCACTTTTGCCTGCAAACATAACCATATTTCTTCAGAATCAATTATATGCATTCATAGTAACCTTTTAAATACCCCCTCATCATAATCACGTTTATTCCCCACCAATAAAAACTGAAAAACAATTAAAATGTAATTGGAATGCAACTAAAACCTAAAAGGTGTGAATATCAAGAACCAAACAATACCAAACGCAGTCTAAACATAGTAAGACTTAAGCCTAATGGACTCTCCTATCACATCAGACTTGTTGCTTGAACACAACAGGTAGCAATACAAGGATATATATATTTTTTAAATTGACAATAAGATCAGGGGCATTAAGAGGAGGAAGGAGAGGAACATGGACAGGGACAGCATAAAGTATTCCAAATGGCTGGCATATCCTAAACCTCTGGTGGCTAAATCAAACAATTCTAGCTTGTATGGTAACTATCATACATCGGAAAACATTGAACAAGCACACAACACTGAGGAGGATGCCACCGCTTTAGAACAAGTCCCTGTCAGGAGATCAGAGAGGCTATAAAATTGGTGAGAACGTCAGCAGGACCTGCCCCCTCCACCCAGGCATGCTCACAACGCAGGGAATTTGCAGCTTGGCAGAAAGATGAATTCGGACCCACACAGCAGCAGCCAGTATTGGAGAAGGCATTAATAGTTTGTGATGACTTCTGCAGGAAAACTCAAGGACTTTGAGCACATATCCTCATCGTCAAACTCCTGAGAGGATGCAGAATCTGTCCTGGTCATACAAAAGTTGTCTTCCTTAAAAGATGCAGAGAAAGGGCTCGTTTACTGTTTATTTTTTACCTGTTTATGACTCTTTATTCTTTTCAATGACAAACATCAGTCTAAGAAATGATCAATGGAAAAACTTGCTGTTGCGTGGATGTCATTAACTCTATATTAAACTATTCTCTAGCAAATGTTTATAATCTGATTAAGGCTGCAGTATATGTAGACTTATCCGTACAGAAATGCTTGGATCTAATATGATCATAGGTGGTACCAAAGTAAGTACCAAAGACAATGCTGTTATGTTCATATCTTTAACAGCACCTAGGTCAGAGAAGAGCACAGTGATGCTTTTGATAATGACTCCAAACCCCTGCTTAGGGGAGGTTTTTGAATAGTAGTACCCTACTATGCACAGGTGCTGGTACTGCAGGATTTACATTTTAATAAGTTCTAGTGTTACCCCCTTTCTGGTTTCCCCTTTGTTGACTATGATGACTTTTTATTTTATCCTTGTTGTCTTTTAGTCTCTTTTTGACCCATTTTGTATAAAGCATTTGAAAATATAGCATTATAGTTTCACTGGGGTAAATTAAAGACAATTATCTTCTACAAGTAAACTTCAGCAATCTATTTCAGTTAAGCACTGATAATTGGAAGGAGAGTACAATTCATATATATAATTTTTTTCTGACAGAAATGAAGGAACTTATCACCAGAATTCTCGCAAAAAACAGAAGAAAATTCATGGCAATATTGACTGTAAAGGGACACCTGCTGTACCACATAAGTGACCACAGAATGCCAGCATGAAACCACCAAGTGTCATTGTATGAACAAGGGCATTGCTGAAAAAAAAGTCAGAGCAGAAAAAGAAACAATAGTAAATAAAATTAAATATTCTGATCTATTGTTATTGCGACGCTCCCCAAAAAGATCTATTTTTAAAGAAAGTTCACAACACAAAATTACTTAAACCATAGTAATACAAAAATAATATTAAAAAATCATATTTTGATGTGGATGATGCTATGTTTACCTACAGCTGGCTTTATTTAGCCACTTGGGCTATGCCGATGTGATCAAACCATATTGAATGTGGCTAAAACACAGCTTCACCCACACAGAAAAATGTCTTATTGCTAAATTACATGGTCGGTGTTATTTAACAGTTCCACTACATCTTTTCCAGTTATATATGGGTGAAGATTCAACCAAATGCAAAAAATGCTTAAGTTTCAACCCAAGGAAAGATCTGCAAGAAGTGTTTTTTTGTGCTGCCACACCTCCTTACTTAAATATACTAATACCATTGTCACACAATTATGGAAAGAAGAGAAAAGACCACACACAGTAGGATCATTGCCAGCACACAACACCTGCATATACATTGACATTATATGGCATGCATGGATTAGCAAGTTGAATATCAGCAAGTTAAAATCATGGAGTTGAATTCTTGTCTTTGGAGGCTGTATTATAAAACCATAATATCCTGCTCATTTTAATTACTCAGCCATTACTGTTACTCTCACTACTATAAATTGATGTGACAGCTCAGATCCTCATCTCAGCAACCATTCATTCAGATTACTTTGACCTCCATCACCACTGGTCCTTTAAACATATGCATATTTTAAGTTGTTCTTTCAGCTCCTACAACTCAGAATGTTATACTACATCTCAGCCCCCATTTTTCTTCATCCCAAAAATAAGGTGGCAGGCAGTTCTAAGCTCCACTACTACTTTCCAACATTTTTTACTCTCTCCTTTCCATCCTTCTCCTATTCTTACAAGCAAACTGTGGTGGCAGACCATTGCTTTCTTGCTTTCATCCACCCTTTGTATATTCTTCATTTCATCCTTGCCTTTCTTTGATCCCTTTATTTATTATTTACTCCTGTGGAAACTGTGGTAAGAGCATAACACCTCTCAACAAGTTTGCCTTCACCATTTTGTCTGCAGCATATTCTGTTCACTGACTCCCTAGGTGTTGTTCAAAACACCTTCCTCCTGGACTTTGCATAGCTTTTTTAAAGGTATATTCATTTATTTGCTTATGCCTGAATCACTAGTCATACTTACACTACAATCCAGCAACGTAGAACACAGCCATAACCTGCCTTCCAAACATATGTTCTACCTGCTTCTTCAATCTCATAACAGTAATTCTATCCAAAACTTCAGAGGTCTGAAATTTGCATAATTATAGGATCAAAGGCTTATAGGGTGCTACAAGGCAATAAAGCAGTTAAGCCTTTTGAAGCCTAGCCACTGCATTCCCAGTTGTGTTCCCAAGTATTTACTCCCCCATTCCTCCCATTCAAAAGGATAAGCCTGGAGTAAATTTGTGACTTCCCATGGATTTCTCTTAGTAAGATTTTAAGATAGTGAGGGGGAGGCTTTACTTTATAGAAAGAGGCAGTCCTGTTTATGTTCATGCCATATATCAAGTCAAACTGGGCTGTATACTGCATTGTACACGAGGCATAGACTGCCCCATAGGAGTCTTTAGGAGAGAAAGAAACACATGGCTTATGGATACTCAACATCAAGAGCTCATAAATGAGATTTTCTGGTGAGGAACGTCTGGGATTTTTCAAACTGGTTAGGTATTTCAACAGAGCCATACTGAAGGGTGATTGTATTCTAGTATAAGCCTGATGAAGAATGTCTTCTTATTACCAAGAGGAGATACCTTTAATAATCAGGTAGGTCAAGCTGAATTATTTCTTAATTACACTGGATATATGGAGGTCAAAGGAGAGGTCGTTATCCATGAAGGTGCCTGTGTCTCTAATGACACTGTCGGTTTTAAGGGTGATGTTGTTTATATGACACGTTTGAAAGTTTTTGTTTCCCAAATTGAATTATAGTACATTCTTTGACATTTAGCTTTACACTGTGATCCTGACACCACAAGTTTGTCTGAGTTAGGCCATTTTGGAGGATTCATATATCTTCAGCACTGTAGATGACAAATACAAGCTTGCAATCATCCATGAACTTGGTCAGTCAGAGGCCTTTTGATGTTATATTTTACATCACAGTAGTAAATGTTAAATCAAAATGGTGCAAAAACAGAGCCCTGTAGTATACCAGTGATGAAGAGTCACTTGGAGAATACTGCACCGTTAACACAAACAGATGTGTGTCTTTCAGTGAGCAGGCTGACTTTCCAGTTGATTTGTTTATTGATGATGACAAAAGTGCAATATAGTGTCAGAAGTATTAACTACAACTGATGTAAGCTGTGTACATGGAATTACCCTCCCCTAGAGCTTTAGTGAATCATCAAAGTAAAACAGGCTTAATAGATATGATGTACCTTTCACAAAACCAAAACCATTTGGGTCTAGAGACTGGAGTTCCATATGTCCCTGTTTATGTGGTTAGTGTTGATGAATTCCATTGAATCAGATAGGTCTCTATTGCCATGATGGACTATGTTGAGGTCTTCCTTGTGGAGTGGAACTACTACAGTTGTTATACATACATGTTGTAAGGCTGTTATAACATAAGTCATTACATCATAAACAAGACATTCGACATTCTAGAAATATGGACTATCATGCACAATTCAGTCATACGTGCAATATTTTAAATTGGCTTAATAGTAATAATTTTCTTTCTCCATTTATTGGTCAGTGCTATGTACCATTCCAGGATAACCATCCCAGGAAATATGCTAAAGGAGGTGTAATGCCCCTTGCTAGAAAATTTGTGTAGGTATCCCTCCAAGCCAACAGTAAAATGTAGTTGGACACTGATCCTAATCAGATTACTATTCAAATTAAATTTGGTAGAAGACAAATATATATGGATATATGGAACAGGTTCCCCATCTGTGTAAAGCAGAGTTCCTCCCTAACCCAATTCAAGTGCAATTTGGACAATTGGATGGGAAACCAAAAATTCATTCCTGGTTTGGCACCTATGTCTCTAATAAAGACAGGCAACCTGTAAATGGTTCATCTCCTAGGCCTATGTTTACACTTATCAAGGGTATCAGAACTTGTCAGAGATTTTGCATGCATGGTTAGGCTTAAAAAGGCCCTTGTATTCATTAGCCTAGTAAACACCTATGTACCTATTTATATTATAGCAATTTATACCCATTTTCTTGGCTCACATGAATCCTTCAGCTCTTTTCTAAATACCACAGAAAACGGGACATGTAAAGAACATTTCATATTGCTTGGCTGTCTTAGTCAAATCAGCTTGGATCTTGCTCTAGTAAACTTTCTCTAATTGCATCAGTCTTATACTGCATACACACTTTATCAGTCATTCCATTAAAACTTTCTTGCTGGCTCATTCATTTTGTACTTATTAATAATCAATACATGTCCAAGTCACTGCATATTCAAATACTTTCAGTGGTCATTATCTCATATTTTCTACTTAGTCCTTAAAACATTCCAAACCTTCCTCAGCCTATGTTAAGTGAAGCTCAATATCCTCAGAAAAAGGCATTACATTTTTCCGCTTTCTGGACTGCATAGAGTGGTCTAACCTGTATAGCCTGAAAAATATCATCAGTGCCTACATCACTTTAATTCCATAACAGCACCATACAAAACTCTGCCTGATAAAATAATGCAGTCTGAGAGGCAACAACCACCCTTACCTTACTCAAGATATAAAACTTGTCATCAAGGAGAAAAACACTGACTGGAAACTGTATAAAGCTTAAAAATGGACCTAAAAATCAGCAACCCTTTTACACAAGACACTTAACTACACTGATTATAAAGAAAGCAAAAAGGATCTTATCACAATAAAATGGGCAAAAGGCAGTTCTAGGTCATTTTAAATCCTACAGGAAAAAGCTAAGACATGATTTGTTGAAAAACAAATCAGTTTTATTTTTATTTAAATAAAATGTATTCACATTTCCTAAAACATAAGAAATAATAAACATTTATCAATTATTTACATATATTTAATGTTCAGCAGCATGATTTTTTAAAATTCATTTAAAAATAATATTTACAGTCCTTATGTAATTAAATCTGGTGTCTTCTTGCTCATATTAGATTTGTTTGAATCCAGTTTATAATATTTTAAGGTTTCTGACCAGCCTGCTGAGAATTTGTGTTTCTTCTCATTCATCTCTTATGCATTCATGATGCTTCTCACTAACTTTATTGTGACAACATTAAAGTTTATCTGTGTGTACTGTTGGGTTCATTTTCATTGCTTGGATTTAACCACTTATGAATGAATCACCTAGTTCATTTAATGCTTATTAATCTAGTGCCATTTGGTACCTACAGTACCTAATATGCAAAACTTCCTCAACATTTATGTCTTTTTTTTTAAATGACATACCATGTGTTGCCTGCCATCTCCCAAAAATATATTTTATTAATACAATCACAAGATGTGTTTTATGCCCACCTCAGGAGAATTATCTGTATCATTTTCAGCTATATTATTTTTCCGTATACATTCTAAACCATTTGCAAATGGTTAAAAAAATACCTATGCAATAGTTTCATCTGTTGATCCCAAACATTATTGTGATAAAAATAGATACTGCCAGCACATTTAGTTGGAATTTTGTAAATAATTATATGTCATTTGTGAATATCAACATGATTTATATAAGATGCTTGTGTTACAACTGTATTAGAAACGTATGTCATGTGTATATCAAACTGGTTAGTACAGATGTGTGTTGAAAAGGTATTTTATAAAGTGCTTGTGCTTAAAATGTAACCATAGTGTGCCCTGCTGGAAGATAACAGAAATGTACATGCACTATTGTAACTGTTCAAATGTATATATTTTAGCAGAAGAGGGCATAGATAGTAAACCTGTGCCAGCCTCTGCCAGGTGTGTGTGTATGTGTGTGTGTGTGTGTGTGTGTGTGTGTGTGTGTGTGTGTGTGTGTGTGTGTGTGTGTGTGTGTGTGTGTGTGTCTGTAAATCGAACCTCAAAGAGTGTGTGTGTCAGACACTTGGGCAGGGACACAAAGCACTGGTTGGACAGAGAGGGTGCTGGTAGGTCTTGACTTGGTCACTCAGCTGAGATCTCAACTCTACAGCTGTGCAATTGGGGAGTCTTACTGGGGATCTGGAGAAAGAGGGAGAAACCAGCCCTGGACTGACTGTGGTCTCTGTGTGCTCTTAAGGGAAATTGCACTTGATGCAGAGAGCTGCATCTGGAAATACTGTGTGTGTACTTGTTATCCGCCCAGCGTACATCCCCCACTGTTGCCAGTGGTGAGGATTGAGTCACCTTGATAACTGGTCAAGTGGTTGGTCATCACAGTTATGTCCATTTTTAAAAAGAAATAACATCTAGCCCATACTTCTCCCAAGCCTGTAACTGGCACACTAATGGTTTCAGTATTTTTACATTAATCAAATAATTCATATCCAACATCAAAAGTTTTTCCCTCAAATATTTTTGTGTAAGTTATTGCACCTCCAGCATTTTCCACAGCTCTCAAGATGCAACTTTCACTTTACTCTTGCTCTTTATCTCCCACTTCATGTTCCCTGTTATCATAAATGCATCTTTCCAGCTTAGAAAGCGTTAGCTCCAAATTACATCTAAGTCAATGTATTTTTCCTCAGCTTGGTCCCACCTGATACATTCCCAGTTAGGGGCCTCTGCTTTGTTTAAATTACCTCATTAAACCAAGCTAAAATCAGCTATATACTTTGGATAGTATGGTCTCCCATCCCGCCTAACATAATTAACCAGTCGTGAGAGAGCCTTGCTCCTTTAGAATTTTCTACATATCTTAATCTTGTTCTGGATTATTATGCCATCATGACCATGTGGAATGGGGAGATACCTTGGCAGGCACAAAATAATTGGTGACATCATCTTAACTGTTTTTCTGTTTTTTTTTTTTCTTTTTTGTCAACTGTATCTTTAAGTTCTTTTACTAATAATAAACTTAAATAAACTGGGTCAGATTTCTCTTGTATCATCCCACAATTACTCTAATCTTACCCATTCTCTACTCTAGTAATGATTGTCTTGTGTTGTCTTTGTTATAATTTAATCATAACCATTTTCAGCTATATTCTTTTTCCTTACCCATTCTAAAACATTTGTGAATGGTTAAAAAAAAACACCTATGCAATAGTTTCATCAGTTGATCCCAAACATTATTGTGATGAAAGGAGATACTGCCAGCATATCTATAGGTTCATAGGTTCATAGGTAGGTACTAGGCTATCTGCGCGAAAACATTTATAAGCCTAGCCAGAATGTGTTGGCTTTTGCCACCCCCTTAGATTAGTTCCCTGTGCCTCTGTCCAGCAGAGCCACTGAAGTGATCCCCGGGGTAAACTTTCTGTTTCTCATCCACTCGTCAAGGTTTCTCTTCAAGAGTGTTAGCAAATAGCTCTGCCTAATGTAGATTGGAATCTTGTTCCAAAGCATGGGAAGTCTCTGTGACAGGAATCTATCCCTCCAGCATGTCCTATTTATTGTTGTGGTGAGGTTTAGATCCCTAAAGCGTGTGGCTCGAGGGGATAAGCTTTTCTTTAGGTGGAGCATGTCAATCAGTTCTGGGTTGGACATGGCCTTGTATGTCAGGCAGAGATCACCTCTGAGTAGGTGGTATGCAACCGAGTACAGCTGGAGTTTCTTCAGTCGAGCTGCATAGGGCATCTGTTTGAGGCCAGTGATCCTCTTGGTGAGGTACTTCTGTGGTCTTTCAAGCTATTGCAGGTGTCTTGTAAGATACATCCCAAATGGGGCGTTGTACTCTATGATGGGTCTGATGAGCGATGAGTAGAGGGGCACAATGACCTCTTTTGTTCTGGACGCGAACCCTTTTGTGATAAGGTATGCCACGTAGAAGGATTTTCTAACCACTTTGGCAATGTGATTATCAAAGGAGAGTTTACTATCTACTTGGGTCCCCAGATCCCTTATTACGTCTTCCGTATTTAGGGGACTACAATCTATGTGGTAGTTTGTGGGTACTTTGTTTTTTCCAAAGGGGATGACTATGCACTTTTTGGCATTTAGCTTGAGGGCATGATTTTGACACCAGGTGTCCGTCTCAGTGAGACCCTTTTGGAGGATGTCTGTGTCAGCTCGAGAGTCAATTATAGCCCCTAGTTTGCAGTCGTCTGTGAACATGGTCAGTCATAGTTCTCCTGTGCTTGCCTGTACCTCTGAAAAGTATATGCCGAACAGGAGGGGTCCTAGGGCTGAGCCCTGGGGAACGCCACTTGTAACCGGTTTAGAGTCAGACCTAGCTCCCACAACTCTTACCATGTGGGTTCTGTCCGTGAGCCAGTTGGCAACCCATCTTGTGACGTAGGGGTTTATGTTCAGGCTGGTGAGCTTGTCTATAATACCAGAATAGGGAATGGTGTCAAAGGCCTTTGTGAGGTCTAGGTAGGCTGTGTGTACCACCTTTCCCTCATCTATAGCCTTGGTAACTGTCTCAAAGAAGTCCACCAGGTTTAGGAGGCATGATCTGCCCTTAACAAAGCCAAACTGGGTAGGGTCCAGTGTTTGGAGGTTTCCAATGTCTCTGTTAATGAGTTCCATGATGATGCGCTCCATAGCCTTGCAGACCAACCTAGTCAGGCTTATAGGGCAATAGTTCCCGGGGTCTGTTGTGGCTCCACCTTTGTGGAGCAGAATAACCATTGCTGTGTGCCACTCTATGGGTACATAACCTGTGGAGAGGCTGAGTTTGAACAGTGTGTTTAGGTGAGGGGTTAGTTCATCTTTGAGCTCATGTAGGATGCAGCCTGCGACACCGTCCGGTCCCTTTGATGCTGTGTTTCTGGCTTTGGCAAGGGCTGTTTTAACCTGAGTATATGTGATTTCAGGAGCTCTACATTCTTCTGGTATGGTTATGGGCCCTTTTGGGGGTGAGAGGGGGTGAAGTTTGTGCTGAACCTGTCTGCCAGGATGTTGGCAATATCGGTCGGTTCAGTGTATTTTGTACCATTCTGCACTAACTCTGAGCAGATCTGAGCATTGCCACTTAGATTCTTGACATAGATAAAGAATGCCTTGTGGTTATCTTTGGAATCCTTGGCAATTTTTCTTTCGAAACCCACCTTGGATGATTTTATGAGGGATCATAGTTTCTTGCTGATACTGATCAGGGATGTCTTCCCTTCTTGGGAATTTACTCTTTTCTGTACTAATTTCCTCCTTCTATTGTATAGCTTGTTTATGGCAGGAGTCCACCAGACTGGTTTCCTTTTCTTGGAGGGGTGAGTCTTGGTTTTGCTTGGGATAGCACAATCCATGCATTCTTGTAGGTACCCGTAGAATGCATTAGTAAAGGATTTTGCAGCTTGGACAATGTTATCCTTTAGCATGGGGGCTTTGAAACTTTCCACCTCGGTCTTAAGTAACGAGAAGTTTGCTTTTGAAAAGTTTTTCATGATGGTTTCCTTGTCCAGGGGTGGGACAGAATGTGGATATCCAAAGTGATTTGTTTATGGTCAGATCTAACCAGTGAGGGGTTGACCTAAAGTGTGGAGCACCGGTCGCCCATGTTGGTGATGACCAGGTCCAATATGCTGTCACCTCTGGTGGGAGTGTTGACCAGTTGATCCAGGGCATTTGAGTTTATAAATTCTAGGAAATGTTGGGCAAGGGAGTTAGTACTTGAGTAGTTCTCCCAATTAATGTTTGGGTAATTGAAATCACCTAATATTAGGGTGTTTGGTAGGACCTTTATATTTCCCAGTGTTTCCAGAAATGCGGAATTGGAGTCCTGACATCTAGCTGGAATTTTGTAAATAATTATATGATATTTGTGAATATCAACATGATTTATATAAGATGCTTGTGTTACAACTGTATTAGAACCATATGTCATGTGTATATCAAACTGGTTTGTACAGACATGTGTGTTGAAAATGTATTTTATAAAGTGCTTGTGCTTAAAATGTAACCACAGCATGCCGTACTGGAAGAGAACAGAAATGTACATGCACTATAGTAACTGTTTAAATGTATATATTTTAACAGTGGAAACTGAAATACAGGAGGTTAACTTTAGAAAAATAGCTGAAATTAAATTACTTTATGGTTAGGCCATAAAATATGATATATCTCAGTTTCAATGCAGGAAGAGACACAATGTCTGTACTAAGGAGCTTTCCATATTGTCTTTAGGGTGAAATAGTTACTAGTCTTGAAATGTGGAGAAATCTAATTGTTTTCTGACTTCCTGCATCTGCCGGGGTTCACCTGGGGACTAGAATCAGATGACAATAAATGATGTCATTCTGCAAGCTATCCCAGCAGTAATATTTGAGATATTAAATTGGAAAGTCTCTAAGAGAGACAGAGCATTATGTATTATGTCTTGGACCTGGCAACAAGAAAACCCATTCACCACACATCTGCCTTGCTCTAATGAATTAAGTTTCTAGGGAACAGTATAATTCTCTTCGATAGAGTCAGGAATATAATGAAGTTTACTTTAGATATTTTTATTTATTTATTTCAGACTGCCCTGCAATGTTGCTTTAAATATTTCCTGTGATTTTGAACTCTGATGTCACTGTGAATATATAGAGTATTTTGTTGTTCTTTTATTATTTATTATTAAATATATTTAACCCTTTCATTGTGGCAGATCTGTGAAGAGATATTTATGTTTTGAGAGTACTTGCATATTTATTTGGTGACACTGTGTGGGCCACTCCTAATAGCCTTGATAGCCTTGCTCTTGGTCAAACTATCATTTCTATTAATATTAATATTACACAATAAGATTGGACACCCTTTCTTAAGGGTCTTAAAGTAGCTGATAAGGCATTGACTGGTGGCAGTGGTAACTACCTTATGGTCTGGGCAGAAGGGGGCATACCTAGTAAACCTATGTCAGCCTCTCCTAGGTGTGTGTGTGTGTGTGTGTGTGTGTGTGTGTGTGTGTGTGTGTGTGTGTGTGTGTGTGTGTGTGTGTGTGTGCGTGCGTGTGCGTGCGTGCGTGCGTGCGTGTGTGTGTGTGTGTGTGTGTGTGTGTGAAACACTTGGGCAGGGACACAAAGCACTGTTTGGGCAGAGAGGGTCCTCGTAGGTCTTGGCTTGGTCACTCAGCTGAGATCTCATCTCAATAGCTGTGCCAGTGAGGAGTCTTATTGGGGATCTGGAGAAAGAAGAAGAAACCACCCCAGACTGACTGTGGTCTCTGTATGCTCTTAAGGGAAATTGCACTTGATGAAGAGAGCTGCATCTGGAAATACTGTGTTTGTACCTGTTATCCTCCCAGTGTACATCCCCCACTTTTACCAGTGGTGAGGATTGAGGCTCCTTGATTACTGGTCCAGTAGTGGGTTGTCACAATTATGTCCATTTTTAAAAGAGAATAACATCTAGCCCATACTTCTCTCAAGTCTGTAACTGGCACATGAATGGTTTCAGTATTTTTACATTAATCAAATAATTCATATCCAACATCAAAAGTTTTTCCCTCAAATATTTTTGTATAAGTTATTGCACCTCCAGCATTTTTCACAGCAATCAAGGTGCAACTTTCAATTTACTCTTGCTCTTTATCTCCCACTTCATATTCCATGTTATCCTAAAAGCATCTTTCCAGCTTGAAAGTGTGAGCTCCAAATTACATCTAAGTCAATGTATTTTTCCTCAGCTTGGTCCCATCTGATACATTCCGAGTTAGTGGTCTCTCATTTGTTTAATTACCCCATTAAACCAAGTCAAAATCAGCTTTATATTTTGGATAGTATGGCACCCTATCCCACCTGTTATTCTAACATAATTAACCAGCTGTGAGAGATCATTGCTCCTTTAGAATTTTCTACATATCCTAATCTTTTTCTGAATTATTATTCCATCATGACCATGTGGAATGGGGAGATACCTTGTCAGGCACAAAATAATTGGCGACATCATCTTAACTGTTTGAATTCTCATTCCTAGAGTATTGATTTTACACTTTAGCCTTGCAATGATATCCATGATTTTCTTGTCAGTTTTTCTGTTTTCTTTTCTTTTTTTGTCAACTGCATCTTTAAGGTCTTTTCCCAATAAACTTAAATAAACTTGGTCAGATTTCTCTTGTATCTCCCCGCAGCTACCCTAATATCACCCATTCCCTAATCTAGTAATGACTGTCTTCTGTTGTCTTTGTTATAATGTAATCCTAACCATTTTCCAAAGTGCTGGAATATCTTTACCAATCATGGGAGGACTTTGTCTACCTTGAATGCTGTGATGACCCACCACTGGACCAGTAATGAAGGATCCTCAATCCTCACCACTGGCAACAGTGGGGGAATGTTCACTGGGAGGATGACAGGTATACACAAGGTATTTCCATATGTACCTCTTTGCATCAAGTGCAATTTCCCTTAAGAGCACACAGAGACCACAGTCAGTCTGGGGCTGGTTTCTCCCTCTTTCTCCAGATCCCCAATAAGCCTCCCCACTGGCACAGCTAAAGAGTTGAGTCCTTAGCCAGGGCTCCAAGCCAACTCCTCCAACATTCTCTCCATCCAACCAGTGCTTCATGTCCCTGCCCAAGTAGTTCACACACACACACACACACACACACACACACACACACACACACACACACACACACACACACACTCTTGGAGATTTGTTTTATGCACACATACACCTGGGAAAAGCTGGCACAGGATTACTAGCTATGCCTCCTTCTACCCAGACTATAAGATAGTTACCACTGCCACCAGAACCCCTTATCAGCTATTATAAGGCCCTTAACAAAGGGTGCCCAATTTTACTGTGCAATATTGATATTAATACAAATGTTATTTTTACCAAAAGCAAGGCTGTTAGGAGTGGCACACACAGTGTCAACAAATAAGCATGCAAATTTTCTCTGAACTTAAATATCTCTACACAGATCAGCCAGAATGAAAGGTTTAAATATATTTATTAATAAATAATAAAAGAACAAGACCGTACTAAATACATATTTACAGTGACATCAGAGTTCAAAACCACAGGAAATATTTAAAACAACATTGAAAGACAGTCTCGAATAAATAAAGAAAAATATCTAAACTAAGCTTCACTATATTCCTAACTGTATCTAAGAGAATTACTATAACCTAAGAACTTACTAATAGAGCAAGGCAGATGTGGTGACTGGATCTTCTAGTTGTTGTCATGTCCAAGACAGAATGGTCTGTCTCACTAAGAGACTCCTCAAAATAATATCTCAAATATTACTGCTGGGATAGCTTGCAGAATGACATCACTTCTTGTCATCTGACTTCTAGTTCCCAGGCCAAAACCACCATTGCTGAAGCTGGCAGTATTTAGCATCTACCTGTAAAAATATACAGAATAGGGTTTTTCCTCAGATCTCTGGCACATGCTGGAAGTCATAAAACAATTCCATTCCTTCATGCTTTCAAGATTAGTAATTAGTTCACCCTAAAGACAATACAAAAAGTTTCCTAGTGCAAGCATTGTGTCTCTTGCTGCATTGAACATGGAAATATGCCATCTTTTATGACCTAGCCATAAAGTAATTTAATTTCAGTTATTTTTCTGAAGTTTGCTGGACTGAAGTTAACCTCCTGTATTCCAGTTTCCACTGTTAAAATATATACATTTAAACAGTTACAACAGTGCATGTACATTTCTGTTCTCTTCCAGTAGGGCACACTGTGATTACATTTCAAACAGCACTTTGCAAATACCTTTTCAACACACAAGTCTGTACCAACAGTTTTATATAAATGACCTACAGTTCTAATACATTTGTAACACAAGCATCTTATATAAATCATTTTGATATTCACCAATGACATATAGTTATTTACAAAATTCCAGCTAGCTGTGCTGGCAGTATTTCCTTTCATCACATCTGCCATCAGTATTCAATCTTTAGCAAATACTCTAAAGAAGGATCTACCTTTTCCTTCAGAAAAAAAATATCTCTAATTCTTTCCTGACTTTTAAAGCAACTTCTTCAACAACTAGTGTGATGCAGGTGACAACGGACAGCCTTGTCCATTACCGCTATTAATGTTTGTATTGTTTGTCACATCATTGTTAATTAATAAATGTATCCATTGGTCCTTCCATATTGCCTTTAACCATGCCAGGAATTTGAAATCAAAGTTTCTATTTTTAAGAACTTCAAATATGAGCCTCCAGTTGTCTGCATAAAATGCTTTTCTGATATCATATAAAACAATGTCTACATGACTACCATCTGCTTTCCCTTTCCAGTTTAAAATACAGATACTAACCACTATGTTTTCTACACTCTGCCTGCCATGTATAAAGTCAGATTGTCCTTTTTGAATAAGTTTAGGAAAGATTGTGACTAGTCTGCTAACAAGTCATTTTACAAGACTGTTGGCAGCTTGATCTCCAGTGTATCTGTTCTTTCTAAAATCATCAGGTGCATCAACCAGTTTTTGTTCCATATACTCCTGGAGTCTAGCTTGCAGGACCTTCAGCAGTACCTAGCAAATGAACGAAGTACAAGCTAATTTAAGTATGCACACCTTAGAAATAGGCAATGTTTCATTAAAGTTGGCTAAACTGTGGAGTAATCTTCCCTTATATCTCAGAAGCTCTGTAAAAGTCTTGGATTTCCTTACAAAACTACTGCTGTACTTCTTTTCCCCTAGAAATGTTGTCATTATTCTGCATTTTAAGTACTTTTTATCATGTATCTGTTGCTAAATTATACTTTCCTGCATTGCATTTTTTTTGTAAAACATACAAATCCATGAAAACTAGGTTAAGCTATAGCTTTCCCTAGGCAATATCCCTATCAGAATTGCAAAGTTTGATACCAGGAGTCCTGACACTTTTGAATTAAATCAGAATTTCAACAAAAACAGTAAACTCCAAAACTTGCTTGTACATCTTTAAAATATTTTTACAACAGGGTTTCACCTCTATACCTTCTAATGTGAGAGACTGTACCCTAATCACATATTACTTATATATATATATATATATATATATATATATATATATATATATATATATATATATATATATTTATGCAATTACTAACGTTGTGATCACTTTATCTCAGAGTCAGGTGAATGCTCCCAAATACCGTAATTGCAGCTTTACTATGTATTCCCTCATGTTCACACTTGCAGTTTCACAGTTCTGAGGATTGTAATTATATTCCTTAAAATTTCAGCAGACATCCCTCCAAATCATCCCATGAAGGTATTTTTATGTCATTTGCAATGCAACACAATAACTGTATGGTGACATATAGCAACATTGCCAACTATGGATATTTTTTCACAGTTATAGGTTTGGCAAGTATCCTACAATAAGCTGTAAACAGATTGAGCAATACCTGTACATTTCTTTGAAGCAGCTCAAAGACCTTCATCAGTTTCCCAGCAATGTCTAGCCAAGTAATATTCTATTGTTCATCATGTAACCTCAGCCTCAATCACCATGTCCATCATATGCATTGAATGTGTAATTAAAAAAGTAACATTTCCTGCAGGGATTCTTTCATATGATTCCTTAACCACACCAAATTAAGTGGTCCACTGGCAAGTGTTCATTCTTCCTGTGTCCATTACCCAAAAAGTCCGTCCTGCTTTTCATTTAAAAAGTCATACATCCTCTTTCTTCCTTTAGGGTCACTGTTTCCCTATACACAGATGAAATGGTATGTGACAGAGCCTAAGGGGGTTACCATTACTGCAGAGCCAAAATCCCAGTTTTAATGGTGTCATGCATTTAGCCTAGCAGTATCCAGTACCAGAAATAAAGGAAGCATTTGCTTATATTTAACTGATCTACAGCTATTATAGTTATCCACCTTTTATCTCCTTCTGTATTTGCTGTCCACTAACTACACTAGCATGTAACATTAAATGGTATTGCAGTTATACCACTGTACAGCCCTACCTTTATGAATTTAGGGCATTAGTAAGCACCCATTATTCTAATGCCAACTACCTCAAATAAAGGAAAGTATCCTACTCATGTTTTCCTCTCAGAAATGACAAAAATAGTCTGGTGGTCTGCTCATCATCTGTTATTTGAAGTGAAGACCATTCATAGTTCCCCCTTTCCAGTACATACCCTCCAAAGTTAAAGAGGTTGTATCTGTCATCAGACACACACACACACACACACACACACACACACACACACACACACACACACACACACAAACACACACACACACACTCCATATCTTATGTCATCACTCTTCTGAGCTGAGCTACTAAATGTGGTAAAAACTATACTGAATTCCAGTCCCAAGACTTTCAATAGATGTTTCAGTTTATGTACCAAATATGGACATTTCTAAGGTCCTATATTACTCCTGCAGTTTTGGCATGCCATCTATGGCACACCTGTTGATAAGTGATGGCCCTTACATGTGCAACGTTGTCCAAAATGTTCATTTCATTGTCACTGACCATTTGAAGTCAGTTACTTGTGCAACAAGCTGACACGTACTGAAAGCAAAGTAACCTAAATGAAACTAATGAGGAATGAAATACTTCTGTAGTGAACCAGTGTACCAATGCTTACTCTAAAACTTACTGTCATATTAGCAAATAGTACAGCTCATGGAGTTGATGACTTGGTCATGGTTGTGTGACCAAAAGAGTTATTATATATAAGTAATAGGAGTGTATAAAACATGGCAGTCACCCATTCTCTCCTTTAAGAGTACTCACAGTGCAAGTAAGAACAGCAAACCTGTGGAGTTCAGGGGTGTCAGTGTGTATATGTGTGGCATATGTTTATGACTGGGTCTGTGAGTGGCTGGTCAAACTATGGGGGGGGTAGATAGAGAACTGAGAGTCTGGATATGTGTTGAGGCATTCACATGGGTGAATGGGTGAGTGTTTCCATAACTCCGATCGACTATTTGTGTGTGTGTGGAGGGGGATTCACTGATGTGCATGTATGTCTGAATATGTATGTAAGTATGTGTGTGTTTGTGTGTGAGTGCCTTTGCCAATGTGATGCATGGGCTGTGAGGAAGAACATTATTGCTATCAGGTCTGACAGTGCTAGCGGTGGCTAGTATGAAATTAAGAGACCTGCTAATGAGTGTGATGAACACATGGTTTCTATATTTCCTTCACAGGCAAAAGAAAAACAGGACAAACCACAGAAAGCAATCACAGTTATTTTTTGGTTTGAGAAGATACTTCACTGAAGGTATACAATTCAAATTAGAGGTGCTAACATTAATCTTCACCGTTCTTGCTGAGCTGATAACACTATGAAAACTGTTACATCGCCTGCTTATTCTCCTTTCTCAACCCCACCTGATTCTTAGATCAGTATGCTTACAGACTAAGAATTATTATGCCAGTTGTCCTGGGTGCAATGTCCCTTCATATAAATGTGAGAGAAGAGTCTGTGAAATTTTATGAATTTTTTTCCTTTGCTATAATTTAGCCATGATTCTGAAATTTTAATTTTAGAGTATATTTCATGTTTTGTTACAGTTAATTTTGTTATTCTGGTATTCACAGTTTGGTGATTCTCTTTCTTACAAAATGAACCAGAAATATTTAACAGGCCTATTCTTGATATTACAGAACAGGTTTTCACAAAGTTCTTGAGAGTTTCTGAATATCTTTTCTCTCTTATTTAACATAATCTTATTAACAGCAGGGCTCACAAAGTAAACCAGCAAAATCCTTTTATGAAAATCAAGTTAGAGGACAGAAGAGCAGGCTTAAAAATTATACAAGACCAGAGTGAATCATAAAAGTATGTGACTTTCAAGTAAAACTGAATAAATATGAGGGCTGCTTTATGGAATTTTGCTTAGAAAAATAACATGGTGTTTGTATATATAATGGTGAACTACCATCTTAAAAGATTCTTGCAAAAATTTTCTGTTTGTATTACATACTTCAGCTCATCAGAATAAAGACAACCACCTTAAATTATTAAGGTCATGGAGTATGGATTTAGACGCTACATGGTCTGACATGTTACGAAATAATGAGTTCTATTCACATTCAATACCATTCTGATTTCTAATGGCTATTTTTAAAGTACTGGGGCATTATTATTTTGTTATCAACAATCAGTATAACATAGCAGCTATAGTTTTTAGAATTTTTCAGAATCTAAAATTAGTGCCGTACACACTTATGGTACTGAAAATGTATTGCTTCACATTATCTGTTAATCTTATTTCATTGCTGAAGTCCCAGGCATGTATTATTATACTGCACCAAAGAATTTCTCTTTTACATTTTTCTCAATTACTGCTTGGGTATCAACAAGTATTATTTGTTACTAAATCCTGTCTAGGTAATGTTGCACTATATATTAATTTATTTATTCATGCATGTTAACTGAGTGGATACAATGATCCAACAACACATTTCAGCAAAGATCTCAGCCATCAACATTTACAGAAAGCAGGAAGTAAAGCACTTATTGGTTGTTGCTGTGTTGTCGGAAAATATATTTTTGCTGAAGACTTATTTAGGTACTGCTATATGGTCTGTCATTTTTGTAGACTGCTTTCCTCATTTACTTTGCTTCATTTTATTTTATTTTATTGCTACCTGTAAATCCTACTGATCATAATGATGTGGAAGTACCAATGAACCTGCCAAACCAACAGCAGTTAGTACATCTTTTGCAAATTCATATAGTTGATATTGAGGATAACTGATCTTTGCAAATCTATATCACTGAGTATTAGATCATTGTTGGTTACTGGATTTGTTACACTTGAGTCAGCATGCCTCAGGAACCTATACCAGTTTATACTGGGCCAATTAATCTTTTTTTTGAGAAGAGCACTGGTAATCCCTAAGGCTTGCTTTTGCATTGTGATGTATTGTCTTCAATGTGTACACCAATCCAAGATGAACAATGTTCACTGTTTTAAGAATTACCTCCAACATAGCAAGTGACAGATGAAGAGTATGGGGCTTTTATTGTTAACAAATGAAACAAGAAACATAGTGGAATTTGTGTATCCAATTCCATCTTACATGTCTTTGCTGCCACTACTAAGGGGATCCAAATAACTACCCAGGTAGTCTGATATGTACCATCCAGCTGTGAACATATTGAGTCAGATCATTCAGCTTCCATGAATGATTCTATTTTATCTAACCCTTTATCACTTGCAGTATATACCGTTTTATCTAACCCTTTATCGCTTGCAGTATATACCATTTTATCTAACCCTTTATTGTTTGCAGTATATTCCATTTTTATCTAACACTTTATCTTTTGCAGTATATACCATTTTATCTAACCTTTTATTGTTTGCAATATATACCATTTTATCTAACTTTTTATTGTTTGCAGTATATATCATTTTTATCTAACCCTTTATCTTTTGCAGTATATTCCATTTTATCTAACCTTTTATCGTTTGTAGTATATACCATTTTATCTAAACTTTTATCGTTTGTAGTATATACCATTTTATCTAACATTTTATCGTTTGCAGTATATACCATTTTATCTAAACTTTTATCGTTTGCAGTATATACCATTTTATCTAAATTTTTATTGTTTGCAGTATATACCATTTTATCTAAACTTTTATCGTTTGTAGTATATACCATTTTATCTAACCTTTTATCGTTTGTAGTATATACCATTTTATCTAAACTTTTATCGTTTGCAGTATATACCATTTTATCTAAACTTTTATCGTTTGCAGTATATACCATTTTATCTAACCTTTTATCATTTGTAGTATATACCATTTTATCTAAACTTTTATCATTTGTAGTATATTCCATTTTATCTAACCTTTTATCGTTTGCAGTATATACCATTTTATCTAAACTTTTATCGTTTGCAGTATATACCATTTTATCTAAATTTTTATCGTTTGCAGTATATACCATTTTATCTAAACTTTTATCGTTTGTAGTATATACCATTTTATCTAACCTTTTATCATTTGTAGTATATACCATTTTATCTAAACTTTTATCGTTTGCAGTATATACCATTTTATCTAAACTTTTATCGTTTGCAGTATATACCATTTTATCTAAACTTTTATCATTTGCAGTATATACCATTTTATCTAACCTTTTATCGTTTGCAGTATATACCATTTTATCTAACACTTTATCTTTTGCAGTATATACCATTTTATCTAACCTTTTATCTTTTGCAGTATATACCATTTTATCTAACTTTTTATTGTTTGCAGTATATATCATTTTTATCTAACCCTTTATCTTTTGCAGTATATTCCATTTTATCTAACCTTTTATTGTTTGCAGTATATACCATTTTATCTAACACTTTATCTTTTGCAGTATATACCATTTTATCTAACCTTTTATCTTTTGCAGTATATACCATTTTATCTAACCTTTTATCATTTGTAGTATATACCATTTTATCTAACCTTTTATCATTTGTAGTATATACCATTTTATCTAACCTTTTATTGTTTGCAGTATATACCATTTTGCACAGAAACTTTGGTTCATCATCCTCCATCCCCTTCTTTGCCATTCATGTTCTTTTTTCACTTACAAGTTGTCTTAATATGGTCCTTTTCAATGACATTTTATGTATTATTTTTGTTCTAGCACTATACATTTCAGCTTTATGAAACATTATGCTACAACATAAATGTGTTTTGATAGTAAGAGTGTACACAACTCCATACTGATGTAAATCTAATGTGTATTTGGTAATTTTTTTCTATCAATGTTGTTATGTTTAATTCATGATCTAGTGCTAGATTTTCCACTGAGAGCAGTTCAATTTGCATGTTTTCACCACTTATAGTGCAAACAAATTTAACTTTTTAATTAGTGTAGTTTTAGTACATGTCCCAGCATTTATCTGAACTGGTAATATTCAGCTAGTCTGGGTAGTTCTGCAATATATTTTGGCATACATGTTTTATGAATTTGACTTTTCTTAAGGATCATAAAGCATTTGGGTTCAAATGCTTCAGTAAAATCTCTGTAATGTCTCAATTATTTTTATGCTTTCTCTGCTGCTACCAAGCTGTGCAACAGTCTATGTATATCTACACTGACATCTATTACAGTAACAATGCACTTGTTGTCATTTGCAATGTCATTTAGCTGTAGAATATAGTTCTATTCTCTGAGTATAACTCCCATTATACAACGACCCCCCCATTAATATTCCAAAACGTGCATGCTGTTTGGTCAGCATGCACGTTGTAAATCAGAGTTATAGTAATGGAAAAAGGTCCGGTCGCCTGGACTTTTTCCATTAGTATAACTCTTTTTTTTTTACAGCAACAGAGAACATAAGATTTCCGTTGCTTTTTACAACCTGTTTCGCTATGTTAAACGAGTTTAACATAGCAAGACAGCTTTAAAAAAAGTAACAGAGATCTTCCTATCTCCGTTGCATTTTTTAAAGGTGTCTCGCTATGTTAAATGGGTTTAACATAGCGAGACAGCTTTAAAAAAAAAGCAACAGAGATTCTCCATTGCTTTTTTTAAAGGTGTCTCGCTATGTTAAACTCCTTTAACATAGCGAGACACTTTGTAAAAAGCAACGGAGATCTTGCATTCTCCGTTGCTTTTTTCAAAACTGTCTCGCTATGTTAAATGGGTTTAACATAGCGAGACAGCTTTAAAAAAAGGGCAACGGACATTCTCCGTTGCTTTTTTTAAGGCTGTCTCGCTATGTTAAACTCCTTTAACATAGCGAGACAGTTTGTATAAAGCAACAGAGATCTTGCTTTCTCCGTTGCTTTTGCCCACAGCTCTGATGTACTGCATAAGCATACGCATGCGCAGTACATCAGAACTGCTGCAGAATACCAGACAGCTGCGGAAGGGCAGCAAGGAAGCATTATACAATGCCATTATTTAAGAAAAGTAATTTTTTTTTTCTTAAATAATGTCATTGTATAATAGCAATAACCCACTTCTGGGTGTGGGTAATGCTGGATTTACCCACGGTTGTCTTTGTTTGGCCACTCGGGCTTCTCCCTCATGACCAAACCACACCAACCGTGGGAGAATCCAGCATTACCCACACCCAGGCGTGGGTTATTGCTGTATTATTTCATGGTGGCTGTAAAAGCATTTATCTGTCCAATATCATCTGTTTTAAAACTATGTCCTCATTTGGGCACAATCTTCTTCACTGCTTAGGTCTTCCAGCCAAACCCAAAGAGCACGTGTACACTTATTCATAAAAGTATACTGTTCTGTATAATAAACACACACATAATGTTTATATATGCACCTAAAGTCCATTTTTGCCATGTAACCACAAATCACTTTATCCAAAAGAAAACGACTTGAAATAAAATCATAAAGAACTTTATTTTCAACATTCAGCAAATGGTTTCATCTAACTAAAGACTTCTTCAGAATGAATGGAACAAGATAAAACACCATATTTAAACCATTTAAAATATTTAAAAGTCATATAACACAATTAATTAATGCAGTAGTAAAACAATCCAAAACCTGGAAACATTGAGTTAAAATGCAGCGTTTATTCCTAACAGAAAAACAATCACAAAGCTTTTGGAATCAACCCTTCATCAGTGTGTCTGCATTTTACCTCAATGTTTCCAGGTTTTGGATTTTTTTTTACTACTGTTTTGCATTTTGTATGCTGCCTGGTTTACCTAAGTGCTGTTCTTGTTTCTTTGGACAGTTAATTAATGCTTCAATCTCTTTATTTAAAAAAAATTAAATTTTCCTTGTCATTTAAACCTGGAAGGCAGCAGGTATCTAATTTAACCTGTCATTGTTACATTCAGTCTGAAAAAGTTTTTAGTTAGATGAAAGCGCTAACTGAATGTTTAAAATAAATTTCTTTATGGTTTCACTTCAAGCTATTTTCTTTTGAATTTTGTTACTCTTTAGATCTTTGTGATCTGTTTTTTTATACAACCACAAATCACTTTATATTTTTGTGTGCAGATTTGTCTGCATTAGCATGAAAAATTACTTTTTTGTTTGCATTGTACTTACGTATGTATCTATTAGCTTGTTTATTTGTTTGTTTGTTAGTTTATGGAGTTGTATGTCTAGCCCAACCCATTTTCATTGGATACTTGGGGAGAAAAACTTGACAATTAACACAGAATAATAATTATCACAGTATCATATTACCTCACAGCAAGAGGTTCTCCCGTTCGATTCTCGGCTTGGCTTGGGAGTGCCTTCTGTGTGGAGTCTGCATGTCCTCCCCGCGGTTGGGTAGCGTTCGAAAGACATGCATGCGTAAAAGGGCATGCCTTCGTTGAAGGTTGAGCGTCGAGCTGGCACCTTGGCGTTTCATAAAAAATCTACTGACAGTTATTAGCGGACTGGAGTTCCGCTGTGGCGACTCTTTACCGGGAAAAAGCCGAAAGACAAATAAACAGTATCATAAAACAGTTGATATGCAGAAATGATTACAAACATAAGAAGTTACCCTACAGGAATTTTACATGGGTAAGTCAGGTTCAAATAATTCCAGCTGAAACATGTATAAGCTATGTGCATTTGATGTTGATCTTCACACCCTAGTAATGCACTGCTTAGTTTCATGGACAGGTATAGTTATACCATATATTAAATACCATTTTGTAATGCATGAGGTGTGATTATGCTCTAAAACTGGCAAAAAAGATAAGCCAATGATGCACTTCTCTGCCACAAGCTCCCATCATGTTTCAGAGATGTATAAACACTTTTGCAGTACATGGAATACCAAGACTAGGCTCCAAAACTGGTGAAAAAAAACAGGCTTGCTATGCACATTTCTGACATCACAAAGGTGCTTAACAATTGATCTGTTGTTGTCAATTTTCATCTATTCTTGACTCTTAGGTGTCAGTTCTGATCCTTGGAACCTGTCCAGCTGTTATACAGATCACGCTAGCCAAAAATCTCTCGAGCTAATACTCTACCCACAATGCCCCTCTCCCATGTAGCTCAGCTCTTGTTTGCCACCCTTACAGCAAGATGCGTCAGCTGACTCTCCTCTCACAGCTAAGTATTATTTAAAATATATTAGTCTTTCTTCCTTTCTTTCCTATAAAACCTTAATATTCTTCATTTCTCTACCCATCTTTTCCACTTGTGAGTGCGTTTCCATACCCATTGGTATTCTTTCCCTACCATCACTGGTAGCCTTTCCTCTCTTCCTTTCACTTTATCGTTTTGGTAGTTCTTTCTACCATTGTTGGTAGAACTTCCTCCTTTCCACTCTATCCTTCCATTTGTGTGTGTGGAGTGATTGTTGACCTTCTCCTCTCCTGCTTGTCAACATGGCAGAAAAGTCCAAAGGCACAACTGGATTTAAGCAGTGCCAGGACTGTGGCCACAAAATGCCTAATTTTGATGGCCATTTGGCTTGCATTTATTGTCTAGGTGCTCCTCATTTAGAAATAGAGTGCTCTATCTGCCAGGCCTTCAGTACTAGGGCCTTGGTAGAACATTGAAATAAGCTTATTCTTAAAGGGCTTCATAAGTCCCCCTTCAAAGAAGCTTTATCCAAGGCTGACAAGTCTCCTAAGGCCTCTGGTTCCAAAACTAGTCTCTCGGTGCTGATGTCTCCATCGGCACCAACAATCAAGAAAGCAAAAATCTCCTTCTTTTGGTTCCTCCTAGGAACCAATAGCTAAGGTTCCAAAGCTCTCTGAACTGATTCCTTCTTCGGCACCAGTCACTTCGGACCCTTTGGCACTGAGTTCAACAATAGCACCGGCAAGTTTCCACATTGGTGCCGACATTTCTTTCTGCACCTTAACAGGTCACCTACCCCCTTTGTTGCCGAAAATTAATCCTCTATATACACCCAGGACAAAGTAATCCCCTTCCATTGATCTATTCTTTGGTCAACTTCTCAGCCCATTTGTAGGAAAGCCAGAATCTCCCTTTGGATTGTCTGCTCACTCCTCCAGGAGTCTCACAGAAGTTGATGTGGTGATGTTGGTGGACCAGCTCCTCATGGTGAGGGGTCTTTCTTCTTCTTACCAAACCCATCTCCCTCCTGGAGCAGGGATGTTTTCTCCCAGGACTCCTCCAGTTATTCCTCCTCTGAGATCCTCAGAGGCTTTAGAGCTTTCCACTCTGACCACTCAGGTTCCTATTGCTCCAGCACTAACAGCCCCCTTTCCTTCAGTTCCAGACTCAGTTCTGATTTCCTCAGTTCCTTCAGAACCAATGGATTCCTGAAATCATGGCTCCACTGTTGGGCCCGAGAGGTTTGAGTCAACTCCTGCATTTTATCTGATGTTGTCCTTACCTCTTGGAACTCAGACGGCTGTGGGTCCTTCCTCAGCTCTGGCCTTGGAGGTGGGTATCTCTGGGCAGGGTGTGACCCTGGTTCTGAGTTCATCTTTCTCAGTTCTGGGCTCCCATAGCTCATTAGGGGCCTGCTTTCCAGGCTATGGAGAGAGCATTGGCCACTGCAGACTCTCAGATGGCTCCTGCTGTATTGGAGTTTCATCCCCTGACCCCTTCTTACCGGGAGCTTCCACCAACCTCCGTGCCTGGACAGCAAGCTACAAGGTTGCAAGATATCCCAACTGAAGACCACCATTCTTCCGAGACCTCTTCAGCCATTCCCAATGAGGAGCCTCCTTGGAAGAAAACATGTGAAAGGAAACACCTGGACTCCCCTAAGAGTCCATCACTGAAGACACTGATTTTCATGATGGGGTGGGTTCCCCTTGGTCACCCTGGAAGATGTCTCCTTTGGAGACATTCTTGAGATACTTAAACAGAGGGGTAACTGAAAGCCCAAAGAACCTACCTCTGAGGAGTCTGTGTACTTGCAAGCTTTTGATTCTCGCCCAACTACTTCCTGGTTGACCCCTCCTGCTGACGATCTCATCAAACTGATCGCTCAGTGGGCTTGAAAATCACTTGACTCCACAGAACCAATTTCCTGGAAACCAGATAAGATCCTTTCTGCACCTGAGGACCACCAACATTGTGCTAAAGGGCTAGCAGTAGATGCCATAGTGGTAGTGGCGGACACCAAAAAGGAACTCACCAAGGAAAGTTCCTCTGTTCATCCCCCTAACCGAGAGTCTAGATCAATGGACAGATTTGGAAAGTGGGTCTATGCATCATCAACCTTCACCTTAAGGTCCTTGAATTTTCTGGCACACTTTACTAGGCCCCAGAGGGATCTGATCAAGGAACTATCAGACACCCTAGCAGAAGCATATCTGATAAGATCCAAGAAAATGTGGCCTCTCAGTTAGCTACCCTAGAGTCTATTTCTAACTCATCCATGAGACTCATTTCACATGCAGCTGAAGGGACAATTGGGTCAGCTGGTTCAGGCATTGCTATCAGATGACATGCCTGGACGTGCCTGTGTGAGTTTGTGGAACCATTCAAGTTTTCCTTCATCAATGCTCCCTTTGACACATCTTCTTTGTTCGGCCCCAGAGTTAAAGAAACTCTAGCCAGCTGTGAGAAGGATGGGAAGACCCTATCTGCTGTGGGCATGTTTTTTCCGCTCCCCAATGATCCTACACTAGGAAGCAAAGAAGTAGAAAGATGTGGTTCAAAAGGTTCCAAGGACCTTTCCAAGACACATGTGATGAAGGCACTCCTCAGGCCATAATGGGGAGCTTTACTGGAAGATGCCGACCCGAGGCAGAGGTGGCCCACAGAATCAGTGTTCCAGAGACTCTTTCTTTGACCAGCCCTACCAGCACTCCTGAATGGGGGCCTGATTGCTTACCTCTGGAAATGGTCAGGAGAAGATTTTCTCTGCATGCAAAAGCCTGGTGACAGATAACCACAGATCTTTGGGTGCAGAGAATTATTACCAGAGGTTATTCTATCCACTTCACCCTTTATCCCAGATCTCTCACAAGTCTCCCCAATGTTCCAACAAATCAGAGAGACCAAGCAGCCTTAGAAATCCAAAAGCTGCTACAAAAAAGAATCATCCAAGAAGTCCCACCAGACCAGATAGGATCCAGATTTTACTCAAAGTTCTTTTGAGTGCCAAAAAATACAGGGGACTGGAGACCTACACTGGATCTCAGCATTCTAAACAAATTTGTTCAACAGTCCAAATTCCAGATGGTCACGGTTCAATCTACACTTCCCTTTTTAGAGGAAAATGATTGGATGTTCTCTATAGACTTTCAAGACACATACTAACACATAAAAATGGACAAATATTCCAGAAGGTTTCTCTGCTTTTGGCTAGGAGCCAGTCATTTTCAGTTCAAAGCTGCCCTTTGGTCTCACCACAGCCCCCAGGGTGTTCACCAAATATATGGCAAAAGTGACAGGTCACTTGAGACTGCACGGATTCTGGTTGTTTCCATATCTAGACGACTGGCTCATCACCACTCCCACCAGGCATCTACTACTTCAAGCAACAGAGTTCACTTTGCATGGGTCTATATCACCAAATCAAAAGCACTGAAAAGTGAACGGCTCTAACATCGAAAATGCCTTAATTGAAATCGCTCTTGTGAGGGGGTGCACACCCCCCGCTAATTATGTATACCAACTCCGAGATCGCACTACAGTGAAGAAAGGGTAAATTTTCCAATCTTCACTGTACCATGATCTCACAATTACCAACTCAATGAATGGCATTTTTGATGTTAAAGCCATTCACTTTCCTGTTTTTTTCAGTTTGGTGATATAGACCCCTTTGCATTTGTTCCTGAGCTTGGGTGTCACAGTCAGTCAAACAAAATCTCAGCTAAGCTCCTCTCAAGATTTAGAATTCATAGGAGCTCATCTGAACATCATTTCTTGTGTAGCCTCTCTTCCCCAGCACTGATTACTGAAGATAAAATCCCAAGCACATCCTATTCTTTGCAAAAACAAAGTTCCAGTGCTTCTGGTCCTTCAACCATTGGGGTACGTGGCAGTACCCATCAATCTAGTCCCATTAACGAGGTTCTACATGCGCCTACTACAATGGCTTCTAGCATCACAATGGTCTATTCTAATGCATCCACAGATCTACCCCATATTAATCACCATCCACTGCAAAAAGCCCTATACTTGAGGATGGAATCCAAGAAAATCCTATTAGGCCATCCATTCCCCCCCCCCCTCATCCCAAGGCCATAGTGACCATTGATGTCTCCCAGATAGGGTGGAGGGGCATTATCTGAGAAGAACAGTCCAAGGCACTTGGTCCCCAATAGAGGCCAATTTGTATATCAACATCCTTGAGTTGAAGGCAGTGTGTTGTAAGCCTTTCAGTCTGTCCTCCCCCTAGGGACCATTACGATCCAATCAGACAATGTCTGTAGTCTGGTACATCAACAAACAAGGGGGAGCCAAGTCCTACCCCCTGTGTGAAAACGCCCTGAGAGTGTGGCAATGGGCTGTTTCCTCCAACCCCTTTCTGATAGCAATGCATATCCCGAGGAGTTAAAACATGATAGCAAACAAACTGAGCAGATGCATTCTACTGCCTCAAGAGTTGTCTCTCAATCCCAAGATAGCGAGGAGTATTTTTCATCACTGGGGCCAGCCTTGCTGCAACCTTTTTGCATCACCTCAAACCAACAAGCCCAAAAGCTATTTTGCCCTAATCACCCCTCAGAGGGAGTCACCGAGGGACACTCTTCTCCTTGACTGGCCCCCAGGACTTCTCTATGCATTTCCCTCTCCTCTAATTCCACTTTTTCTGAAGAAAGCAGCCAGGTTGAGAAGCAAAGTGATCCTCATTGCACCCCACTGGCCTCAACAAATTTGGTTCCCCTTCCTGTGGCCTCATCTAGTTCACTGTTCATGAATTTTGGACCCAGCTCCAGACCTGCTGTCTCACCCTCAGAGACTGGTGCACCCCAACCTTTAAAACCTCAAGCTGATAGATTGGTTCCTCCAATTCTACTAGTCACCAATCATGAAGATATACCTACTCCAGTGCAGAAAATTCTGCTGGCTTCCCATAGACCATCTACCAGGAAGCTCTACCTTAGTAAGTGGAGGAGATTTTCAATCTGGGCTTATGATAATGATCTTTATCCTTTCTCCACTACAGTGGAAAAAGTTCCAGAATTTCTAACCCTTCTTTTTGATCAAAGGGCCCCTACCTCTACAGTTAAAGTGAAATTAGCTGCCATTTCTAATTTCCATAATGGTTTC